>NC_141038.1:31557500-31857500 GCF_052040795.2 Danio rerio
TTACATAAACATATTCTACCTTATGAGTTTTGTTCTAAGTATGCTTGACCATTTATTAGAATTTGGGGGAGGGGTGATATGATTATATTTTATTATAAATAATGGTAACAATGTCTGATAATTGTGTCATCAGAAAAAATAAAAATAAATAAATGACATTGTATGCATATCCTATACAGAATGTAATTAGAAGTTAAGGAGGGGAAACACAAGAAATCTTGTTTATTTTAGTGGCATGTTTATAAGATAAACTACACTGAAAATGCTAAAATATAGAGAATCTAAAAATTTGGTTCAATCTTTACAGAATAAATCTTTACAATCTTTAAGATTAAGCCAACAGTATGTTTTGCCTGTATTATACTCAAACTTGGGTTGATATAACCTAGTGTTTCCTTTTTATAGAATATACACATTAGTTGTGTTTTATGTTGTGTTGATCTGACTTACAGCATCTTCCCTGCTAGTGCAGCTCTGCATGTTTACATTGCATTGGTAATAATCTAGATTTATTGTAAATAATGAAAGAAAAAAAGAAACGCCTGGTAGTCATTATTTGTGCTCGGAAGAACAAAAAAAAAAAGACATTTGAAAAAACTGTGTATGATTAGGTATGTTTAGGAAAAATGGTCACCATCTGTTGTTTTTAAAAGTGCTATATAAATAAAGCAAACAAACAAACAATTTACTTTGTTTCACCTATACACTCTAAAATGCTAAGTAATTTCAACTCAAATATGGGTTAAATATGGACTAAATGTGAGCTATAAATTATAAATAAAAATAACCCAGTTGGAGTTGAAATAATCCAGGATTTTCAGTGTAAACATTAACTGTTTCATGTCGTGTTCATTTGACTCACAGCGTCTTCCCAGCCAGTGCGGCTCTGCAACAAATACACGTTGTTCTCAATGCAGTAATCCTCTTCACTGAGATCCAGTAACACATTGACATACTTTCTGCCCGAAGACTCAGAGTTCCTTTTTGAGCTGTCAATATTCGCCGACTGTTTTTCTGCATCAGCATCGTCTGACGCACAGCTTGCAGAGACATCCATCCTGGACAGCTTCAATCACAGCCTGAGAAACAACAAAAAGGAGATCACTTTGACTCTAACAAGTTAACGTTAGGCTACTGTTTAAGTTTTCGGATAAATGTAATAGAAGTGTTTATACATTATACAGTATAAACGTACGTTATTTTGACAGCACTAACATGACCGTAATTTGAATAGCCTACTCACGGTGGATATTAAAAGACAGTATACATTAAAGGGCCTTACACTGGTGAAGTAAACTGAGAGAACGGATGTTTGGAGTCATGTTGTCATGTCAACCGTGAAAGAATGACGTAGTGGAAAGAGAAGAGCCTTGTTTGTCGGCGTGAGCGCACTTATAAGAAGCCGGCGTCTACATTGGTTTTGGTAGTCTTACTGTTTTCAGTTGCCATTTCTTCTGTTTATCTTGCAGTCTATAAGAATATCGTCATCGTGTGTTTTGAAAAGGAATAACGTGATGCGTAAAATAGCTATGCAAAACAGAGGCACTCTCCATACTTTGCTTCTCATAGTTTCAGGTTTTACACAATAAAATACCTGAGGGACAAACGTGCATTATGAATAATACAACGGTAGTCCAAAAGCATTTCAAACCAACGTTTGACTTTTACCTTGAACTGCCCATTGCAGTGTAAGGTTACATCAACAGCGAGACGTGATCGAGCTCACGGACAGCGTGTTGCTGAGGGGGCGTGTCAGCCTGGAAAAAAAATCAACTTGGTGACGGTAAGGCTCATGAATTAATAACTACAAATGAGCCTTTCGTAATTGGTTGAAATAGACTATGGTAATGAGTGCCAGTCCGCTAGCGAATTAAAAACGCTTATTTTGGCTCATGAATATTAAGTATTTTCTGAGCGCACGACCGAGGAAGGTTATTTTGACCTAATTAATATTCAGCACCTGAGGCGTCGCCATAGTAGGATTCAGCCGGCAACAGCATCTCGGCAAAGATTGGTCCAGACATCCGCAGTACTATCAGCCAGCTTCCAGTGCCCTATGATGCGGAAGGACATCTAACGTTAGATCACGACGGAACATTTTTCAAAGGATTTTGCTGACTCTTATGGAAGCTGAGACTGTGGTAATGCTGCCTCCCAAGAACTGCATCCCCAGAAACTACAGTTGTATCGCTGGGCTTTTCGGAAGCTTGGCGACAGAGCAGAAGCTGGAGGACGGAGAAGACGACATGGAGGAAGATGAGGTCAAGAATGGAGACTGTGAAGCGTTACAAATCAACGTAGTAAATACAAAGCCGAGAGGGAGAGAGTCGTTCCTGAAGCCCCCACACAGCCCGACTCAGCGCCGCAGGTGCAAGTCTCTCCCGACATCGGCTGAAAGGGCCAAATTAGAAATCGCTAGAAGCCGGAGCCCAAGCAGTCAAAAAAAGGTGCGATTCGCAGACTCTCTGGGACTGGATCTGATTTCTGTCAAGCACTTTGATGACACGGATATGCCTGAGGTTCCAGACCGCATTATTGACAGATTCAAAAAAGCCAGAGCTTTCCACTTGAATAACTTCGACAACACGTCAAGCCAGTCTGTGTTTATGGAGCTGCTCTTTACAAACCCAGGATGCCTGCCTGACTTCCAGGACAGAGTCAGTGCAGGAAAGGTGTTGCTGGAGTCTGTTCATGCTGATGAGTTCTGCATCTCGGGGGTCGTTCGCGTTCTCAACCTGGCTTTCGAGAAAAGCGTCTATTTGAGGTACACCTTGAATAACTGGACGTCCTATACGGATATTCTGGCCTTTTACATCCCCCATTCTAATGACGGGGAGACCGACCAGTTCAGCTTCAAAATCATCACCCCGACCTTTCTGGAGTTTGGAGGAACACTTCAGTTTGCCATCAAGTACTGCGTAGGAGGTTGTGAATTTTGGGATAACAACAGTGGGAATAATTATAAAGTAAGACGCCACAGATTTAAAATTTCTCCTCCGAGGGAATGGGAGAACGGCTGGATCCATTTTATTTAATGCGCGTGTCAGCCGTTCCGCTATGACGACCCTTGGCTCATGAATATTCATTAGGCGAGCGATCCAATGAGGGACTGGGTACAGTAATAAACATGAGCTAAGCGTTCGCCATAGTAGGATTAGTATTGTCGCCAACAGTGCACCTCGAGGGAACTACTGACCTTACATGCAAACCGTATGTAGCATATACGTAAATCGTACACGTTCATTGTTTGTTGGTCATTGTTTTACCAGTGTCAGTAGATGGAAAATGAAATGGATGCCAGATGTACGACCACTAGTTGAGGAATGTAATTTGAGGTGTAAAGCACTGTTTAGCTAAGGCAGCCTTCTACATGGATGGCCACAGAAACAAAACCCATCCTGTGTTCATTGAATTGAGCAGCACATGATCCTTTTTGGCTTCAGCTTCACTGCATGTGCTGTAATAGGATATTGTGTAATTATTACATAATCCTCAGTGTGCTTCCTACCCTTCAGAACAAGTGTAATCATATCGCTTCAGCGTCACTGTTGCACATCAAAATGTGGCTGTAAGTGTTTAGGCTCCATTGGAGAAAGATTGTTTTTGACATCCCTAATAATAAGTCAGACCTTCTAGAAAAAATACAGAGCCCCTGTGGTGTCTTGCTGTCTAAGCCTTGTGCATCTACTGTATGAATTGTTCACACTATTTTTCTCCCTCGGGAAACAAATACACCAATTTGTATTTTACTTTCAGTGTTTAAAAATCACTTTTTTTTTTTGAAGAAATCTGATAATTACTACTTAATACAACTCAACTGTTAAAAATGTAAAAATACAAGTTAAGAAGAATAGATGTAGGCTGTTGTATAAAACTGCTTTACTTTCATATTAGGAATAAACAATACTATGGAAGACAATGGCTACCATTTTCCAATATTCGTCCAAATATCTTCAAATAATTTAAAAGATTTGAGGGTGAACTGTCCACTTAACTGCAATAAGACTGGTGGAGGATGAAGTGGGAAAACAACCTTGTAGTCTCCAGTGCCACCATTTCCCTGTCTACACTTCATCCTACGTAACACTTTCCAAAGTACAGAGTCAGGTGCTGCTAAGATAAGGCTAAAGCCCAACAACACCACAAGCTGAAGTGTTATGGATTTTTTCAATATTTAATGGACAGATTAGTTTGAGTGCCTCCTGAGCATCTCTTCCCCTTATACTGCTGTTTAAAGAATTGTTCAGAAATTAGCAGTTATTTGAGGAGATATCCTAAAAGGTCAGTCTAACTCATGTGCTTAAAAGCACCATTACTCAAGGGTCATTCTCAAATCTCAATAGTGACAAATGTATTGATTTTTCTATTAACAGGGGTTTGTCTTTCAGTCTTTATAAACTAGCAAAGCCTCAGAGAACCTGACACTTGCACCTCCGGGGACTCCATGTACCAGTTGCAGATGGAGAAAATGGTGGCACTGAGTGTTGCAGATAATGCACGGCTTTTACAAAAGTCCAATTTGTTAGCAACATCTACAAATCACCTTTTAATTACAAGCTTTATTGTAATGATATTTGAAATTAGAAAAATGTGCTTGGGAAAAAAATAATTTGATCAGAATATTGAATTGCCTAGTAAATATGCATGCACTGTATGTCTATATAGTTTTTGTTTTTTTTAAGAAAGGAATTTGCATGACAGCATGACACCGATGTGGCTCTGAAGAGTTTGTCGAGTTGTAAAAAGGAACAAAAGAGGAATACTGTAGATGGCTGAGGGATAGATTAATTATTGCCATCAAATAATTGGTTGAACCGATCTCATGAGGAAGAGTAACTATTTTACATGTTGTTAGAAAAGTGTCCAATTTGTTCAAATTAAGAAATGTACGACGTGTCCCTAAATTACTTTGGAATGAACAAATAATACTAAAATGTGTGAATAGAAATGTTCAAATTAGCCGGTAAATAAAAAAGCTATGAATTGCCATGGGATTCCTATGAATTAATCTTGCTGTAGGACTAGCTGGTGCTGCATATAAATGTTAGTTGCTGTCATTTTCAACATAATCTTCAAGTCGTTCCAGTCTTGTTTTACACATATTTTCAATCTATTTATTTGGCAGCTGTTCAGTAAGTAGGATAATGTAGAGTCATTATCACAAAACAATCCCCTCAATATAAATCAGGGGTGTTATTTTCAGCAGGTTATTGTACATTGATAACCGGAGATAACAAATGAATATACGTCAAAAAATATCTATACCTATGTATATGTATATAAAATCAAATATTTAAAATATATTCCTTACGTTAGACCAAATACATATCTACTGTGAAGAACACTTCCAACATTTCCAAGTTTATTTTTGAATCAGATGACAACTTTTTAAGATGTATTTTTTTGGAACAAAACCAAATATTTTCAGGTAGTTGATGACTATAAAGCCCAGACCTTAATAAAATAGGCTGTTATACTGAAGTTAGCTTTCGTGCTGAAAGTGTTTTAATATACCTCACATTGTGTAAGCAAGTAAGAGTGAATTTTAATAACATGGGTGTGAAGGATTAGTGAAGTATTTCATGTCATTAGAAATTTGTTAAATGCTTTCAAAAGGTTGGAGTGGCGAGCAGTTAGTGAGCAGCTAGTTTTACGAGCTATTAGTTTTATTAGTTAGCAGTTAGGTTTGTGTCAGTGGAGCTCAGCTATAAGGTTGCAGGGCAGATTAAATTGCTTCCTGATCCTCTTGTTTTTGCCACAGGTACCCTGTAAAGCGATTAATTACCTGAGTAAACTCGTTGCCTTAAAAGCAACAAGTTGACTTTACTTAAAGTGTCACTATTATTGATTTCTTTTTAAAGTACCTTCCATGCAGTGTGTAACACTGCTCTAAGTGTACATTTGAGTTTTAAACCTAAACATTGTCTGTGTATAAAGTTATTGACTTTCAAAAAATAGTCGACTAATATAAATCAAATGAATCTTTAGCTGTTTCCAACATGCGCTGCACGCAGTAGACCAATCACAACAGACTGGGTCATGGGACCAACCATCGCAGATTAGCATCATGTAATGGAAGGGTTTAGAAAATGACTCACATCATCAAAGTCATATGGGATTCATTACGATAATTTAAATGCAAATTATTAGACAACAAAAATGTTTGTTTTTTCCTTTTGACCTTGCATGCAGTGTTGTTGGGCACTCCCCAAACCAAAATATTAACCTTTTATAATGCATAATATAGGATCATTAAACAAAATTGTAAACCCATTGTAACTGTTAATATGATATTTTATGTTTTATAATTATGGACCTAGTTCATTTACTTAATAATTTTAGGGAAATGAGCTTACTCACTTTTTAAAGTAAAGTCAACTAATAGCTTTTTACAGTGTAATGGTTGAAAGAAAATCATGCCACTCGAAGCAGCACATTTTATCAGTGCCCTATAAACTATATTTGACATTTGTTAAAAATGTTAAGCACTTTCATTTAAGGCTTTTGTGTCTTCAGCAGCACTTTGAGATGTTTATTACTGAATGACAAACGATTGTAAAGCCTTTCACAAAGTAAAGTGTCTGCCCTTCGAAAAGACTTACAGTGCATTCAGAAAGAATTCAGACATCCTCAGTTTTCACCCTTTGTGCAGACTGATATGAGAATGAATTATTTGAAGCAATAGCGTGCGGTCACATCAGTGAATTTGAATTCACAAAGAAATCACTCTCAAACATGGCAGCTTTTCTATTAGTCAGTGAGTGAAATCTGCATTTTCATCCTCATTTAGAACATCCCCCAGATTACAATATTTCCTGTACGCACGACTGCATTTTGACCACTAGATGAAATAATAAGAAATGTGAAAGAAGTCTGAATACTTTTTGAATGCTCTAAATATGACTTGCGCACAAATGAACACGCTGCTGCCATTTTGTTTAACACAACTAGAAGCTAAATATATCCAAAGCCATGCTTTAATATTATCTTCATCATATTTCTTAGTCCTTTTCAATCGTTGTAAAAAAAGAACAGTTTGAAGGCTAACAGATGGAATGATTATGTTGTTGTTTTTTTCTGTGATATATTTATTGTTTGAACAGTAACTTTAGCTTTGTGGAAGAAAAACACCTACACTTGTTGTTTTACCAGTTATTCATTGTGTTTGTTTTCACCTATGCAATACCTGTCTTTGGCATTGTATCTGCGTCTTGTTAATCATTGTTTTAATTTTGAACAGTGGTGTCGTATGTCCTCTGCATGTGGAGAAATCCTGCGTTTTTATTTATATAGTGAAAGTCTAGCAAGCTGAACAGAGTATTGAACATTTTGAGGTAGCAAAATTCACTGTGTAATACCTCATTTCTCCTTCAGCTTTACGCACTGTGTTGTGTTGATGGGAAAGATCACGCCTCGGTTTTCTGTATTTGCTAATAAAATTCTGTTGTGGTAGAAAATGCGGAAGTGTAATCATTTGTTGACCTTTGTGAGTAAACATGAGCTCCATGTTTTGATCAAGTACAAAAATGCACAAATTAAGGAGTTGGTATATTGCCGAATCGTTTTCACCTATTATTACATTAAACATTTAATTAGTTTTATGTTTGACAATCTATATTTTGTGCAGTTTTCAATTCGTTTTAGGAAGTATTAATATTATGCACAAAAAAAAATGTACAAATACAAATGATAGTTTTTGGTTGTAATTGTTATTTTAACATTAGCCAATATTGTTTCGAAATTGATAATAAAAGCAACACGCGCACACACACACACACACACACACACACACACACACACACACACACACACACACACACACACACAATACCAATGGCAGATACATCTGGTCACACAACCCTTACTTATAACTTTGACACCGTTTACACAATGTAAAAAAAAATGCCTCTTTGGCAATTCTTTAAAAGAAAAGTTAATCATTCAAAATATGTAATTTCTAGAATATGACATCTTTAAAATATCATTGACTCACTCAAGGACCCAATAGGGCTAGTGGTCAACTAAAGCAAATCTCATTGGTTTAACATTGCAGTTGGAATTTGGGATTGCCATGAACCCTCATCCTCTATAGGCAAGATGGTCCAGAGATGTTCAAAGTCCAGAGGAAAAAAAAAAAATATATATATATATATATATATATATATATATATATATATATATATATATATATATATAAATATATACACACATATATATATATATATATATATATATATATATATATATATATATATATATATATATATATATATATATATATGTATGTGTATATATTTATATATATATATATATATATATATATATATATATATATATATATATATATATATATATATGTATGTGTATATATTTATATATATATATATATATATATATATATATATATATATATATATATATATATATATATATATATATATATTTATATATATATATATATATTTCAAAACATTCCATGCAACTTCACAGTGGTTCAAACAGTGATTCAACTGTGATCATATGAATCTCCAAGAACACTTTTGTGCACCAAAAAAAACTTTGTTTTGCCCACGAATCAGAATAGAGCGTGCTGTGTTGCAACTACAAAGGCAAATACAACATTGTATCTAATTGCCATTTTTCTGATCAAAATTGTGATTAACTACCGTTTCATAAGTGCACAGGTTTGTGTGATGGTTTTAACAGAGCCAAAGAAAAACCAAGCATAATAACAGAATATGCTACACTATGCAACTGCTTATTTAAAACCTCTTAAACATTGTTTCTGTTTTTTTTAACAAAGTCAGTTGTCATGACAAATTAAGAAAATAGCTAGAGTATCTTAAATAAAATAAATTATTTATACACAATGTTTTAAAAATCAAAACAAACTAAAGAACAATATATCATATCAGTTAAACACAGACGAGAACCTGCATTAAGGTTGAAATGATACCAAGCATTTTTGACAATTAAAGTGCAAAGAACACAAATAATTCTAAAGTCAAAAGGTCGACAATAAAACCTTCACGTTTAGATTGTTAAATTTTTCATATAGTTTAGGATAATGTGCTGACGTACCGTCAACAACTATATGCTTGTTATCACATTTAATAGAGCATCAAAATAATCGCAACCTTTCAATTTGAGATTTCTGGTTTAGAAACAAATCACGTGGGCCTAATTGTTACTATAGTCAATGCGCACCCTGAGCTACATATGGGAGAAAAACAAAGAATCAGTTAAATTAATAATACAAATGTCACAAGGCAGCACAGTGGCTCAGTGGTTAGCAATGTTGCAAGAAAGTCGCTGGTTCGATTCACCAAGAGGCATTTCTGTGTGAAGTTTGGGTGTTCTGCCCATGTTCGCGTGAGTTCCTTCTGTTTGCTTTAGTCCAAAGATATAAGATATAGGGGAACTGCATAAACTAAATTTGCTGTAGTGTAAAATGTTCCCAGGCAACCCCAAATAAATTAAGGACTAACCCGAAGGAAAAATGAATAAATGTAACAACAACAACAAAACACAAAGCATGGAAAATCTCAGTAGTTTAATTAAACAAAGACTCACTCTTTTTCCTCATACACTCCATTTACAGATTGTATTGCACAATAGAGTAGTGTGACAGATTTGCAAAATAATCTTACATTGTAGCTCAGCAAACACACAAATCACAGTTCCATAGTAAATCATTCAACAAGCAAAATAACTCAAAAATCATGGTATAAATCCAGTGTTTCTGCATTCCAATAATCAGAATCCCACTAAAGCATATGTGTAAAGCTTCTAACAATGTTAGTCTCCTTGCTTAAAGGCCTGCAAAACATCACACGTATTAAGCATACAAATAAAACTCCATATTCTCTCTTTACAGATACAACATCATAAATTACTTTTAAATCTCCCGTTCATTTACAGTGCAGACAAACAAGATTGACATTCATCTTCAATTCTATTTTACAGGGCAGCTCATGAAAAACATAATAGCTTAACTAAATTTAAGATTTCAGTGCATAGCCGTTGCATCAGATCATCTAAAATCTGCGTACCTCTTCTTCTAAACGCTGGTGTTGAAGTGTGTGTGGAAACCAGTGTCGTGATACAGCAGCTTCCAGTTTATGATTGACACCATTCCACTTTAAATCAACTGAGCCAGCGTATAAACAGACACTCCTACACTGTTTATCTAGAGCGGAAGCTTCTGGATCCACTAATTAAGTCTGTTTGTGCAAATGTGATTTGGTGAGAATTGCTCTTCATAGAGATGAACCGAGGCACATGAAAACCAGCACATGAAGCATGAGAATGTACCCGATGAATAAGTAGCGGGATTTGGCTCTGGATTTTAGGAGTCTTGAACAGCTGTATGTGCTTCTTCCTTTGAGCCAACGTTGACACAAGTGAACCCCGCTTTTCATCTGAAAAAGTGTCGCAAGAAATTTAGTCACACTCAAAACAGCCATCCAGCATTACCACATAACCTCAATTTAAATGCAAGCATAAATCAGAAAATTTAGATTCATGAGGTACAGTTGCGAGAAAACGGTTTGTGAACCCTTTGGAATTACCTGGATTTCTGGCTTGATTACTCATAATTTGTAGACTTATCTTCATCTAAATCACAATTAAAGACAAACACTTTCTGACTACACTAATGACAGACAAACAAGAAGACATGAAGAGTGATCAATGACAAGGCTGGCTCGAGGAAGTTTGCAGTTTTATTTCTTTTTGTTGCAACTGTAGTTCTCTGCAGAATGATCACATTGCTTCAATATCAAGCCAGGAATGGATTTGAATTTAAAAATGCTTAAATGAAAATGCATACATTTTAAAATGAACATATAAAATATATAGTTTAATAAACTTATTCTCCGATAAGAAATAAAAATGCATAAACTACAATGGAAACACATTTACAGAATAAATAATAATAAACTTATTACAGAATAAGTACATGCATCAAAAAAAGTCATGAGATTTTGATTTAGGAGAACATGTGATAAAAATGGGTGCCTTAGGACAGCATTAATGGACAAACCAGTCTGAAATGTTGTTTTTGCCATTATGAAATGCCTTAGACAAAGTCCACCAAGAGTGGTCTCATGGCTCCAAATGCCACCGTGCATTTATTGCATTTCATCTGAGGTGCAGGTACTTTCCTACCACAGCAAATTCCTTTTTTTGTTGTTCTTTTGTTGCCCGTTTATCATAAAGTGACAAATTATTGGATGGAAATGTTGTTTTATTAGCAAATTTTTTATGCAATATTACAGTTTTGCTTATGTCTAATTAGCATCTGTGGATGGAAACATAACTACTCACTTTGCAAAACGCAAGCAGAACACATCTTGAGAGTCTAGAGGCATGTTTTGCCAAGCCAGATCAAGTTAGCGATTGTCAGATTTTAAAATAAATTAATAGCTTTAATATTACAGTAAACTATTAAATATAAGTAAATAAAGTTTGCTTTAATGCATAAATGACAGTCTTTTGGACTGTTTATAAACCTACATTGTTAAACTGCTGAAATAATATTTGCTTTCTCAATATTTTGATATGTATTTCTGGCTTCTAAATACATTTAAATTGATAATATTTCTGATGACGACAGCGCTTAATCTTCAAAAAACAAGTGAACTGCACTGACTCTTTCTCCAGAGAAATTTATCAAACTGACACTTTGATTTATCGTGTGTATTCCTGTTTGCTGCATGTATGTTTTACAGCCGCATGTGCTCCAGAGTTAATTTAAAATCTCTGGGTTAAAGCCAGCAAAACGTTAATTTTTGTTATTATTAAAAATTAATAATAATAATAAATTATAATTTTACAATTGTAGCTATATCACACACACCCCTATGTGGAAACTTCATACATTTATTCAGACATACAGTACCTTGTGCATAAATAGGCGTCGGTTTGGGCGAATAATAAGTTCTTCAAACTGTTCTTCATCTTTTTCCAGCTGTATACTGAAGTCTGGTTGAGAACGCCTTGACTGATTTGCCTCCATGCTGAAAGAAACACAACAACGCATATCAAATGGTGTATAAAACACTAGCACAGTCAAGCTAGCAGTAAAATAACTTTGAATAAGTACAGTATAAAGATATTTCTTTCATATCATGATCAACAGTAGTCCTTGACCTGGGTACATTCCCCCATATATTAATGACTGATATTTCCTAATCATGTGAAAAAGAGATTTCCATAGAACTGCTTATATAGGAGCAATGAAATTAAAGTTTGTAGGCATACCACTAGTTTTAGTTGGAAATACCATCTCAACTGCCATATAGGAGAACTATTTGTTCATTTTACACATTTAAGTTGAGCTCACTAGGATGCACTACACCAGGGGTGGTCAACCTAGTTCTTGGAGATCTACCTTCCTGCATATTTCAGCTACAACCCCTAGCAAACACACCTGTCTTTAATTATCAAGTGCTGTTGAGGACCTAATTAATAGACTCAGGTGTGTTTTATCAGGGTTGGAGCTGAACTCTGTAGGAAGGCAGACCTCCTGGAACAGGGTTGAGCTCCCCTGCACTACACTCTCCATTTCTTTCATAAGATAAATAGTTGTCTGATCATCGGAGATTTCAGTTTAGATATAAAGACTAGTATCATTTTGGGAATGAGAGATTTTTGGAGAAGACATTTGATAGTTTTACAGCACAACCAGGGTATTTATTAGCATTGTTTTTTCTTCTTTTTAACTTACTTTTGTATCTGGAAATGTCAAATTTAAGCTGCACTCGGACTGCACTTTTCACTCCATTTATTTGCATTTAAATGTATGAGAATGCAGCAGACTGGAAATGTTTCACATGTTACTGCTTTCGAAAGTTCAGGTTTAATAACCTCTGACCTGCGATATTGCATCAAGTGAATACGTGAGACCAATAAAAAAAAAAAAAAGAATGAACCGTCTATGTAGAAATTTTAAATATGGAGCAATTGTTTGTTTTATCAGAGTTAAATTATCTTGTTTTATTCTGCCCCTTTTTGCTCAAACGCTAGTGACCGTGGCTTTACGCCTATTTCACTCTGGATGTGCTAGCAGAGAAGCAGAAGTGCAGAAAGTGTGAATATGCAGAGCAGAAGCTGCACACACATTCAGACTGGCAGTGTTTGTCACAGCTAAACCATAACTTGTGTACTACAAATAGAGACAGACATCACCCACGGTGTCACCCTATTCAGGTGGTCTAACTCAAGGACTGACTGTAACATGCATACAATAAAGACAGTTTGAATAATTTAAGTACTATGGAAGTCAATGGTTACAGGTTTTCTGCAAAATATCTTCCTTCGTGTTTAAAATAGGAAAGAATCTGCACATTTTACAATTTCCCTTGAGTTTAACGGTTCAGTTTTACCATTTTTTAATCCATTCAGCCAATCTCTGTGTCTGATGAGAGCACTAGTTTAGCTTAGCATATATGATTTTTCTGGATTAGACCATAAGCTTCTCATATATTAGCATCTTCCATTCGCAATGATATTATGCAGGGCTGTTACCTAGCTGGGGACTATTTTCAAGCTCTGCGTAATATCACTGGCCATGGCACTGCAGCAAATCTCCTTGATCATTACACCAAAATGATAGTATAGTTCCTAGCCACACCAACCTAGAAAATAGCAACATTTTATTTTTGATTCTATGATTTACGCTAAGCTAAAATGCTCCCGCCATATTCTGAGTGTATTCAAAAATGGTAAAAGTGGACCTTTTAAATCTAGGTGACTTGTAAAATGAGCCTATTCCGAAAAAAGAGGTTTCTTGAAGTTAAAATGATGACAGAATTTTCAGTTTTGGTGTTTAAAGTTTAATTCATCTCAAACCTGTAGTGTGAAACTAATCATAAGTAGACTATAATGACATTAGCTATTTTAATAAAGTATACGGTGTTATCACAATTTGAAATATTCATTAAAGAGCTTTTATTACCTTACAACTCTCTGTTCTGTCAACCGCAAAGCTTCTTCTGCGACCTCTCTTCTTGATCTTTCCTCCTCTAATCTAGAGTTTAACTGTGACAGGTGAATCTCTGCCTCAGAAAGCCTGGACGAAACATTCAGAAGAAAAAAAAGACAAACAATGAGAATTTCACACATCTAAAATCTAAAAACAGCTGCACGGTGGCGCAGTGGGTAGCACGTTTGCCTCACAGCAAGAAGGTCGCTGGTTCAAGCCTCAGCTGGGTCAGTTGGCTTTGGAGTTTGCATGTTCTCCACGTGTTTGCATAGGTTTCCTCCGAGTGCTTCAGTTACCCCACAAGTCCAAAGACATGCGCTACAGGTGAATTAGGTAAGCTAAATTGTCTGTAGAGAATGTGCGTGAATGAGTGTGTATGGATGTTTCCCAGAGATGGGTCCCAGCTGGAAGGGCATCCACTGCGTAAAGAATATGCTAGATAAGTTAGCAGTTCATTCTGCTGTGGTGACCCCAGATTAATAAAGGGACTAAGCAGAAAAGAAATCTAATGAATGAAAATTTAAAAACACTGAGTCTCAATCATTAACCGTATAAAACTGCATATAAACATTTTCATGAACATATCATTATTCACCTGAACTTTCGACAAACCTTGCAAAAGAAGGTAAAATGTGCTTACAGATATGAATATTGTATGCAGTTATTAGTGAATTTCTTAGACAAACCTCATCCTGAGATCTCTGCTGTCTGATCCAACTTGGTTGACAGTGGAACTGATTGGTTCCTGAGGAGCTCCTGGTGGAACTTCTCCGTAGACTGAACCCTGCTGAGAAACAAGCAGACTTAAACCTCTTACAGATTTAATTCTCATTTTATTTTAAGGTCCTTTTGTACCTGTTCCGCTTTAGAGGCCAAGCACCAATAGTTTAAGCAAATTTTCCAAATAAATACCACCTGACTACAGTCCCCAGTACAAACTAAATTATTTTTCATTTTTCCATTAAAGGCAAAAATATGTTTGAAAAGCCGGTGTTGGTATTCCGGTGTTTAAACCTACCGATACCCCAGTGCTGCAGCAGGTGGGGTTGTAAATATGTCACGCTACTTGCATATACACCTAAACACACATAAACAGTTTCATAAAAATGTGACATGAGTAGCACCACCGCATCATGTCACCTCTTTATATTGCTTTCTATTTGCTGTAGAGTGACCCCAAATGGAACAATTTTTAGAACTTTATAAGATGTGATATAAATTGGTGGTGGTTCTCATCTGGTGTGACCCCTTCTGAGTCCTTAAAGTCTCTCCATGATCAATGGCACAAGTATGGATAGATCTGTACCAGCTTTGCTACTCGACCCTCCAGTGTAATCATTTTGCCAACTTAGTATTATTGTGTTGGATGTTGTTCTCCTGCTTGACCTCCTTGAATATGAGATAGGAATTAATCAGAGTTCCAGAACACACCCACTGATAGTGTGATTGAGACTGCCAACGGAAGCTCAAAAGTGTTTAGTAAGTAAAACAAACTCGCCCAAAAGTTAGCTTTGAGGTTATTTCAGCAGTTCAAAATGCTCACCGAAGGCTAACATTTTTTTGGCCAAACTTTGTTCGAAATTACTTCATTTGAGTTTGTCTTCGATTTCATGTTTGCTGTACACTGGGACCTCTAAAGATTACATTGAGTCAAAACTAAAAATAAATTACAAGAGCCCATGGTTGTAGCTAAAAAAATATTTGTTGATGTTCAACTAAAGATAAAAGGAACTTTCATCATGAATAGCCTAAGGATGAGTAAATTAACAGACAAGTTCCACTATTGGGTGAAGTATTCCTTTAAGTACACATTGCATTGGTGTCATTTTTTAGTCAAATTATTTATATTAAAAGAAGATCTCTAAATGAAACAAAACACTTACAAACATTCAAAACGTGTAATTTAGTTTCTCTCACACTACAAAAAACATGCAACTAAGAGCAGAAGAAGAAATAAAAATTAAATATAAGTATAAAAAAACACCATTTATTACAAACAAAACTTATAAAACCTTAGCTTAACTTTTAAATGCAAAACTGGAATCAAAAGTGTGCTGTAATACAAATATTCAAGTGACTCTCTCATTTGACCCAAATCCAAATATGTGGAATTAAAATGTTGTAAATGTAGAGGTTTTACCCTTAAAGTAAGTGTAATTTCCTTAGCTTGTCTTTGATTTAAAAATAATGTTTAATGGAAAATAAAATGATCATAGTAGTTATGCTAGAGTATTTCAGATCTATATTCAAATAAATACCCATATAGTCACCTGTGTGGGTGACAACTGGTTTTGAACTTGTCTCTCCAGCCAATAGCAGCGATTCTGGAGCTCACTAACACTCTGTTGTGTGTCTTTGAGCATCCTGGAAACCCCTTCTTTTTCTTCAATTGTCTGCTGCAACTAGTGCAAATATAATACATGCACAAACATATTCAATACACATAACAAACTCAATCCAGTAAATATAAGACTACATTAATTTCCAAGTGACATATTAGGATGTATACCTTGATGTTGAGCTGTTGGAGGCCACATTCTCTTTGCTGAATCTCTAGCTGGCATTGCTGCAGATGGCCATTCAACTGGACCCATTGATCTGAAGATGCTTCTTTACCCTGCAAAGCCATAAACTCCTGCAGATACGCAGACAAATGTCAATTATTTGTTTTCGAAAAACTGAAATAAAGGTGTCATTAAAAGCACCTTGTCTCCTAATCGAATTAATGGTTAACTGAGTGGCTACTGTTCTGGAAGTTAAAAACGGTCCTACAGGTTATTAACAAGGCAGACATAATGTAAAGGCTCATCAAACCTAAACTCTTGTCAATAGCCCTTTAAAGATATCCCAGATTTTCTGACCTCCAAGCAAGACAACTCAAATTAGAATCATGCATTAAACTTCCCTGTCTTTGGGGAAGATTTTGTCTAGAAGGCATACAGTATAATTAAGGCATATACCTGGTATACTTCAAATTAAGTTATTACTTGTTCTTCACTTTAGAGAAAAAATAAGTTTGAAAACAACGAGTCAAGAACAAGATATTTAAAATTTTAATACTGTCCTTATTTTATCCAACATTTGTTTCACATCTAGGACTTACCATCTTGTGAAGTTTCTTTTTCTCCATTGCCTGAACTTCCTCCACTTTATTCATGGTGGTAGATCGCCAGTTGTGTTGTTGATCCTGAGTTGTCTGAATCTGATAACTGGAAGTTCTGAGGATGTCTTCCTTTTCCAGGATCAATTTACGGACCTCTTCTTCCTTTAATGATTTTTCATTTAAAACTTTCAGCAGCTCTTGTTTAGTCAAATCACATTCCTGTTGAAGATTCTTGTAGAGTTCATCCAGTTTCTGCATCTGCGATTGAGCAGCAAATGTCACTTGTTCCTTCTTAGTTTGTGTTTCCCTGAGTTGTTTGATTTCTGAGGTTAATTGCTTTATTTGACAGTTCAGTTGTGAAACTGTGCTTTCCAGTTCTGATGCACTACTTTGCAAGCACATATACTTCTCTTTCTCCTGCATCAATAAGGAATCCTTTTCAGTAATGATGCTTATGAGCTGGTTCATTTTTTCTTGTAAGTTTTGTATCTCTCTCTGAAATTGAGCAGTCGCAACCATTTCTGATTTCAGTCTAGATTCACAAGCCTCCGATTGTGCCAATAATGTTGTCTTAACCAAAGAAAACTCTTTATCTTTGTCTTCCAAAGCTGTCCGTAAACTTTGATTCTCTTCCTGAAGCTTTAAGATTCTCTGTTTGATTTGGCCCTCACTTTCCAACAGTTTGGCTTGCATGTTATTTACATGCATCTCCTGTGTCTGGAAAACATCTTCTTTGTCCCGCAGAGTAAGTTGTAAAGCTTCAAGCTGAGAGTGCTCCGATTTGAACTTCTCTTCCAAAGATCCCAGTTTGACTCTTTTGCTCTCCAACTCATTTTGTAGTGAAGTGATCATCTCTTTTTGTCTAACCATTTCTGTCATTGAATTCTTTAGTTCTGATTTAATTATACTGTTTTGATCATTCATTGCCTGACCACTGTCCTGATATTCCACAAGCTCTATTTGTTTCTGCATCAGCTCCTCTTTGAGTCTTGCACTTTCAGATAGATGCCTCTCTAAAGTGTCCTTTAAGTTTGCATTATCAGATTCAAGCTTCGCTATGCTTGCATTCATAAGACCAAGTTGACTAGTAAGTGAAACCAATGTCTCATTTCTTTTACACAGTTCCTCTAAATGGTTTTGGCATTCAAGGTTTTTCTCTCTTAAAGTGTTTTCTTTCTCTTCTAAAGCCTGGTTCAGTCTGGAGCACTCCACTTTCAGAGAGCTTATCTCTTGTTGAGAGGTAAAAACAAGTTCTCTTTCATGACCAAGTTCCTTCTGAAGTAAAACACATGCGTTTGATTCTTTCTGCAGCAGAGTGTCTTTCTCTGTCAGGCCTGATTTATGTTTAAAAGCTTGTTCTTGAAGTACAGATATGTTATCTTGTAAATGCTTGAACTGCTGCTGGTAAGCTTCAATTTGCATACGTTGGTCTGTTAAGATCTTTTCTTTTTCGAGCATAATATTTTTACACTTAACAACTTCGGAATTGGAGGATTCGAGTTTCCTTTTAAGGTGATCTACTTCTTCTTTGGTCTCGCTGAGACCTTGTGTGAGGTCTGTGCATTCTGAAGACTTCTTCTGTAACATCTCAGCATTGGCCTGCAGTTTCTGTTCAATAACTTTGTGCTCCTCCACTTGCAAAAGCAAATCTTCTTTGGCCTTAAGTAAGCCTTCTATAATTTTATGGTTTTCCACATCCTGTGTCTCGAAAAACTGGATTTTGTTTTGTAAAGTCTCTCTCTCCTTTGTTGTTTCTGTAAGTGATTTCATCTGTTCATTTATTTGTCTCTGAAGGGAACCATTCTGTTCATCCAGACTAACAATTTGAGAAGCAAGTTTTTCATTTTCCTTAAGAGTTATCGTGATCTTGTTATTTAAGTCAGATACGGCCTGGGTTAATACAAGCGCTTCCTTTTGTTTCTCGTCCAATATTTCTTGCAATTGTTGATTTTGTTTAATCAACGCATTATGAAGCTCTACAACACCATCTTTTTCTAATGAAATCTCAGTTATAGACTGTTTGTTTTTTTCAAGTTCTTTCTTCAAGTCAGCCTCTCTAAGATATAGCTCTTCCTTATCTCTCTGAAAGTCACTTATTGTTTTAACACTTTCTGAAAGCTGCAGTTCAATTTGAGATATTTTGTTTAACAATCTCTTCTTTTCTTCTGAAACATCAGAGAGAGACTGGACTCTAGTCTCAATTTCAACCCTTAAATGACAATTGTCACTTTCGAGACTTTTGACTTGAAAAATTAAGCTGGAATTCTGATCTTGCAGGGCTTGTATTTCGATCGCAGCACTGTCCAGGAGCTGCTTTTGGCTTGCAAGCTCTCCCAAATTCTGCTCAAGTGACTCTTTAAGTTTCTGGTTGTCATTCTTTACAGATTTAACACTATCAATTTCACAAGACAAACTTTTCTCAAGGTGTTCTTTGGCTTCATCTCGAATCGTGAGTTCTGAGTTAAATCGATCCCTCTCAACTACTAGCTCCTCTTGAACAATCTTTAACTTCTGCTCCAATGAAAAGATTACCTCTGACTTGTCTTGGATGTCTTGCTTAAGCTGTTCTTGACAGGCAACCTGCTCCTCGATTGTTTTAGAAAACCTCAGAAGCTCACTTTTTTGTTTGCTGACTTCAGAAAGCAACTTGTTGCGTTCTTCCTTGAGGAAATCTTTTTCATGCACTTGTTCCCCGTCTGACTGCGGTTCTTTCAGATTAATTTGCAGCTTTTGTATTTCCATGCGAAGATCCTGAATTATTTTCTTGTCATCTTCTGTTTGCTTTATAAAGTCTTTAATTTCATTACTCCTCGACTCACTTTCTTTTTTGGCCACCTTTAGATCGCTTTCGGTTTTCTTCAACTGTTCAATCAGCTTAGGTATTAATATATTGAAGAACTGCTGGTCGGAAAGCTGCGGGTCTCTAAAGATTTGAACATTTTCTTCGACTTTAGTCAGCACATCCTCTTTGAGCTTCATTTCTTGTTTTAGTTCATGGATCTGCTCAGAATATTCTGCCATGCTGGATGATAGAGCCAGTATTTCTTTGTCCTTGTCAGTGATGACATCTTGAAGTCTATCAATTTCGCGCTCACAGCTCTGCAAGTCATGAACCAGCTGTGCTCTTTCTTCCAAATGAACTGTGTTCAGTCTGTCAAGTTCATCATTTGTTTGAACCAAATCACTCTGTAATGATTCTATAGCTGTATCTTGTTTCTGTGACTAAAAAAAGAATATTGAAAATAATACTTTAGACAACATCTATATATACGATTATGTATTAGGTCAAAATATAAATATCAAACAAAATCAAAACAAAAAATATTGATGTAAATGGTCATGTTTGTAAGATTGTACCTTGTCTTTCATCACACCGAGTTTGAGAGTTAGTTCTGCAACAGCCGCTTTCATTTCTGAATTTTCCTTCTCAAAATTGCTGCATGTCTTTTTAACTTCAGCCAGCTACAAAACAAAATACCCTCAATTACTTATAGTTTTTTTAAAAAAAAATCACAAATATATAGTGTCTTAAATGTGTTACATTCTTACTCTTCATGCTTTAAATGCCCTTACCATAAGCCCTCCCTCATGTGGTCTTTATTTAAAGAAGTTTCTTTCTTCAGTTGAAGAAGACGCTATTTTGAAAAGTGCTGGTCAATGGCAGCCATTAAGTTACATAAAAATACTATGGATGTCATTGGGTACCATAAATCTGTTTTCTTCGAAATAATTAATTTTTGTCTTCAATAAAAGAAAAAATAACTCAAATAGGGTGAACAAGTAAAGGGTGAGTGAATTATGACATATTTAAATTGCCTTTAAATAGATAGTTCACCCAAAAAGAACACATACTCACTATTTACTGATGCCAAGTGGGTCCAAACATTTTTGACTTTTTCTGTTTTATTTATTGAACACAAAAGAAGATATTTTGAAGAATCCTAGAAACGGGTAACCACTGACTTCCATAATAGGGAAAACAAATAATATAGAAGTCAATGGTTACCAGCATCCTATGTTTTTCCAAATAACTTTTTTTTGCGTTTAAAAAAATTAAGAATTTCATACAAGTCTGTGACAAGAGAAGTAACAGATACAGCTATATACTAGATCTGCACAATTAATCGTAAAAAGATCACAATCTCGATTCAACCCCCTAGACGATCTTAATCCAGCATCGCACAAGTCTTCACACTGTTTTACATTCGTTGCACGTTGCAACATGGACACCTCTAAATGGTAAAAATGTCATTTCTGTCTTCATGTAATAATGTAGACTATTCGCGGCCGTGAAATCAAAAGTGATGTGTGCTGACCGTGAGCAGTTACCCCAGAGAAGGCGCACGTGCCTGTGAATGAAGTCTACTTAAGTGAACAGAACCTACATAGGCTGTGAATAACAGGCAATAAATTTGCAAATAACATTTAGATTGTGGCACAGAGTAATCATTTTGGAGCCGTGCAGGAAGTATGAACCGCACTTAGCAATGAAAATAAAACCGAAAGCAAGCACATCATTTAAACAATCATATCGCATTTTAGAGAAATGATTACGACAAGCGTTTAATATGTTTAGTGTTGTGGGTGAGAATAAATGTTTACCAGTGTCAGTATAACTACTATAGCCTATATAATGTTGACTATAATGCAAGAAAGAATCTGATATTGACAAATGTTTGATTTTACCAGTAGAAAAAAAAAATTAATAACGTTTAATCAATGACAAATGACAAGCATGTGTCTCAAACATACTGTAATAATTCAACATCAGAATTATAAATAGTTGTATTGTGATGTCATCACTTTACTGTGCATTAATGACCAGGACATATTTAAAATCTATTCAAGTCCACCATTCAAAGTCTATTCAAAATTTAGCACTTTAACCAACAGTAGACCTGCACATAATAGTATCATTATGGTTTTATCATATGTTTGAGAAATAACAATAATAATAGGCTACTCATACTAACCTTTATTTTACATCTACAGAATCGTAAGAAAATCGTGATCTTTATTTTAAACAAAAGAATTGCGATTCTCATTTTAGCCAGAATCGTGCAGCTCTACTATCCACCATACAGCTCTGAACAAAAATTGAGAAACCACTTTTAATTTATTATCAGTCTTATTTGAAATTCCGAAGACATATTATCACTAGTTTCTAAAATGAAACCCAACTGAACATTACTCAAATCAAACGCCAGGTAATGTCAAATTTAGAGAAATTCTAATTCATCAGACATCAAAACAAGACAAAATTTTGAATGAAAGTGGAAAATATCATCATCGATGTGAAATAAGTTTCAGATGTGTAGTCACCCATTGCTGCCTATGTAATGACTAGTCTATTTTTAGATTATTGCTATACATCTATAAGATTTTGACTGACAGCCCAAATTGAGCCCTTTTAGCAATTAATGTTTACAGTCACTTTAATTAAAGTGCCAATTCTCACTATTAACTAGTGGCTCATTACCTGCCGATTATTAAAATAATAGTGATTAATTTGTATGTATAATTTATATACTTCTGATGATCTTATTCCACATTCCTAATCCTACCCAATACCTAAACCTGACTACTACCTTAATTAACTATCAATAAGCAGCAAATTGGGAGTTTACTGAGGCAAAAGTCATAGCAAATAGTTTATCAACAGCGAGAATTGCAGCTTAAAATAAAGTGGACATCTTGTAAACACAAAAAATGCTTTCTGGGACAGCTATACATTAGCAGTTCCCATTTACCCACATTGTGTTCGGACTGAAGAAGCCTGTCTGCTTGGTCCTGGTTTTGTTTTTCCTTTGCCTCTAATGCCTCTCTCAGACTGTCAATACATTCTAGTTTCTCTGAGGTTCTGGCAAGCGTGTGCTCCTTTTCCATGAGCGAGGACTCCAAACACTCCTGTGTGCTGCTCAGTCTGAGTAAACAGATAGACACAGCATTAACGAACAAATAAGAATCACTTGGTACCAGAATTAGAGTCGGGATGTTTCTGTAATAAGGCCCCAGGAGCTTATTTCAAATAATTACCCTTTGAGTTGTTTGTTCAGATTGGTGATGACCAGCTGATGTTTTTCTGCATCTTTAATCTGCTGACTGCGAAGACTGGCGACCTGAGCCTGCAGACGCTCAGACTCATGCTGATGGACAAATAGATGAAAGATCATAACAACAATTCCAGCAGAACGGGAAAGAAACTTCACCACACTGCACACCTGAGTGTCAAGCTGATACGAAAAAATGTGGGCTTAACCTAGGGCTGCATGATGATGACAAAAATCAGAATTGCTCATTTCCTTTCAATATTTCAAGTGCAATAAAAACTCAACTGATTCATTATGTATGAGGTGAGAGAATGGGCACATGCTTCATGAAGCTAGCTACACATTCAAAGCAGGCTGAAACGGTTTCTGAATTTATTGTTGTGGAATAGCTTTTATTCTTCAAGATCTAAATCATTAATATCATCATCATCGCTACTACTTCATATAAAAACACTGCTACAAATGTTTTTAATTGATTTTAAACATGTAATATTGCTGTAAAACTGCATCTGCATACAAATCTATTCACCTTGTTTTCTAAATGATCCGTTTTAACCCTTGTGTACTGTTCGAATGTACAATTCTTTTGTTATGTTGGTGGCTGTTTTTGCCCTATTTACTTCCATTATAATGACATTTTTATTTCAAAGCCATACCACCTAATAATCAAGCATTCTTTTTACTGTTGATCTTCAGTTGGAGAATTAACCTTTTAGATAGGCCTATGCAAAAAAAGTTTCTGTCCTTTATATGGAACATAAAAAGTAGGGTTGGGCAATGTCGACCAGTTTGGCATCGTACGATGTCTAATGTGAAACATCCCGATGGACGATGGCATCATCATCATAGGCGGAGGTGAATCAACTATTTATGAATAATTAATTAATCCAAATTAATTATGCGTAGCCTACAGTTTCAACCTGACCCGCATGGTCTTTGTTTTACCCATAAATAAATCATAAATAAATAAAGATAATTTGCACACAAATTACCACCTGTCAATCACTTCTTCCGTGGGAGGTTGCTTAGTAGTTTTAGTGAAAACCTCAGAGACTGTTGGTTGTACATCTTTTAAAATGCCATTTTAACACTAGGACACTGCAACCGATGATCAACAGTAAAAAAATAAAATAAAATAAAAAATGTAACTCTTCCTAACAGAAAAAACCATCAACAATCAAGAATGCATGATTATAAGGTATAATGGCTTTGTGATAAAAATGTCATTATGATGAAAGTTAAGTCAAAAATAGGCACTCACACAACGAAAGAGTAGTAAATTTACACAAAGTGGATTGTTGACACAATGGTTAATGATCTGATTTGTATGAAGTAGCCAAAATTAGAATGCTGATTTTACTTTATGATTTGCTAATCTTGAAAATGAGAATCCTCCATTTCTGAATTATGTGTGCAGCCCTAGTTTAACTCAACCTGTTAATCACGCCCTGTGTGTTTACTGCACTCTGATAAAAAAGGACGGTGATGAAACCAGTACAAAGAGAAAGTTCCACACTCTGAGGTGCTTTTGGAAGCTTACACAAACATACACAAACCTGAGATGTGGACAATGCTTCATCACCTTCATCTATACCAAACGTTTCCTGCGTTAGAGGAGTATTGGATACAATTCATTCAATTTACAGGTAATTCAATGGCTATCCAACACTCACACTGAAATTCAACATCAGTCCTTTCTATGAGCACTTATTTTGTCCTGAATCTTTCAAATCAAAGAAAATGCATTTTTTAAAAGGATTAACAGCTACAACTGACCTTTCGATAAGCCCCAGCATCTTACCTCATCAGCAAATGAGTAAAGTCAGTGAACTAGTATGATTTTCTACTGTTAATCTTTATTTTTTTGAACTGTTAAGTTAAAAACAAAAATCTGGTAAATACAGTTTCTTGAGGCACTTACAGCTAATTTACTTGTATAGTTCATGAAAATAATGAACATCTCAGATTTGCCTGTAGGATAATTAGAAATAAACATTTAAGAGTACTGTGCTATAATTAAAAGAGTAGTTCACCCAAAAAAAATGGTACACAAGAAATATATTTTGAGGAATTTTGGAAACCAGTACACATTTTCATCCATAGTAGGGAAAAGTAATATGGAAATTCAAAATACCTTCTTAAGAAAAAAGAAGTGAAGGGTGAGTAAAGGATGACACGGTTTCCATTCCATATCTCTTTAAGGAATAACTGAGGATGTGCTGTTGAATAATTAAACATTTAATGCACCCTTCACTTGAGGCAGAAATGCAACTCTAATATTCAGAGGTTTTATTTCAAGAGCCTCAAGCAACTCTAACAGACTGGAAGTTGCAACACCATCCCATAACAATTCCAAATTTACTGTATGTAAAAGATGATTCTACCTTACGTCTTTATTTACTCATGGTTTAAACTTTCTAATGTGCAAAAAATGTGTTATAATAATATGCAGGGTTTAAACCAATAATCTAATTCACTGACTAATATTTCAATGACATCTAATGATCATAAAGACAGGCTTATGTTGTGCTTATATGTATTAAAAAAATAACATTAAAATGTTAAAATAAAAACAATATTTAGCTTGAATATAATTTTGCATAACACTAATAGCCATTTTCAGAACAACAACAGAAAATGTACATCAGGATTTTGAAAAAAGTAGTGGCTGAGAGGGGGACCAACTCACATGATTGATAGCTCAATAGTAGTTTTAAAAGAATTATATTTAGCTTTTCAGTTATCCACTTAACACCCAATTTGTGAAGTGCTTATTTTAAAGCCAAAGCTCTTCAAATTTATATCATCCTGACATGTTTGGCTTAGTTACAGTTTAGTAACTCCATTTAAATTAAGTGTCTGCAAGTTGAGTGTGAAATGAACAAAATGGAGCTGAAAAAAACCATAACAACTGGGGTCCGTTCATCGTACCTCGCTTAAACGATCTAAGATGATTTGACAGATCCTGGATCTTTTAATCTTGATAACTGATCTCTGGCTAATTTGGTTCTTCAAACAAGTTCATGAATGGGATTAAAATGTCTGAATGAATTGATCTGAGATCGCTGCGTGTGTTGTGAAGGACAGATCTATCGATTCTCGAAATCATGATCAGCAATTCAATGATTGGCTGATGGCACAGCAGCGTGATGACATCATTGATTAATATTCAATTCTCTATGTGAGCAAAATTAGATTAAATTTGTAGTAAACGGTTTGTTAAATATGATACGCAATAACTTTCCACCTTTGTTGTGGGCTGCAGGCTTTACACTTTTATGTGTCGAGTATTAAGCAATTTTTTCAGTTTTAAAGTTAGAGTGGATGCTCTTTATTATAGTAGCCATAGTTGTATTATAGTAACCAGGTTCTTAATCAGTGTAAAGAATAACTGGATGTTTAAATGAATTTTGCATCACAAAAGCATTTTGATATTGTTAAAGGCGTCTGCAACTTTTGTGAAGCATTAAATCACCGTCATATTAACTGTCAAAACATGTTCATGACTGCATATATATATGAGCAATTCCATGAAAATGTCAACCTTATCATGAAAAAATAAACTTTTGACCAAAATAACAAAACCTATTTAAATTTGCTCATTAAGGTCTATATTTTATTGTAATGATGTGCTCTTGTTGCATTTTTAAGGAAATTGGTTTGTTTATCCATGAAATATGAGGATTGTGCCAATGGTAAATTTCATTATAATCCAACCACATTTCGTGCTTTAGAATAAGGGATTAAAGACTCACCTTTTCCATGCTTTATGTTAACAGTAATCATTCTGCAGAAGGATTGGAGTCTGTAGTATAAATAATTACCCTTACATTTTCATAACATTACTGCCCTTTTGATTTATGAGCTACATATTTAAGACATCACGCAGCTTCGGTCACATGTCACGTCCGTAACGATTTAATGAAAAAGTTTATATTGTGGAATAAATATTATAACAAATAAAATGAAACTTTGTATACAAAGCCAAAATATGTCCATACTAATTATGATCGCCAACTCATCTCAGGTCTTTGCTTTAAACAACCACAATTTTGCGTTACGGACGTGACCATTTATGAACTCCTTATTAATATAAGCCAATGACTAGCGCATATTTGTTCATTATGATGCTGCATTACAATTACTGACTTACATTACATAACATCCATATGTTATATCAAGAACTGAACATTTCAGTTAGCTATAAACCATTTTAGTATCATTTCAAAAATAAATGTTTAATAAAGAGAACAACGTTTTACATGCCATAATCTTGGCGCATAATCTTGGTGTTTTGGCGATTCAGCACCTTGTGTTGAAGCACTTCTTGTTTCTTTTGTAGATAGGGTAACTGAACGTCAAATAATAGATCAAATAGTTAAGATACAATTTATGCCAAACTAGGAATGCTGATTTAAATTCATTTTGCCAACCAACAACCACTTGTTAAGCGATATTAACCGTTAACAGATTAATATCAAAATATTATTTAATAAAAAAAAATTGACGTGCCTATTTTGTCTGACACATTAAATATTGCATTTTAAAATACTTATTTAGGTTATTTTAATATGCGAACAGCATACAGAACGAGCATCTTCACGCACCTGCAGTGTTTTTAGCAGCACAGAAAAACTGAATAAACTAACAAAAATAATAAAATAAATCCTGCTCTAAACCTTTTTACTTAAATGACAAATTAAGATTACAAAACGAAAATATTGACTGAATGCTTTTTAAGAATCGGCATAGACTGTTTGTCCAATCGTGTTTTTTTTTTCTTCCGTCAATTAAAAAATATTAGGCTTGCTCAAATAGATTGCTTTACGGGAAAAATGCATTCAATTAATTCTCCGCTGTTATAATATTACAAAACCTTTTTTAATATGACCTTTTTCAACATTTTTAATAGAAGTCATTAGTTCAAAGATTATGTCTTAATTATGACTTATTAGCCTATTTCCTCTGTCTTACTTGCGGTTCATGTGTGCGCGCGCGCTGAGTATAGTGAAAGATAATGACAATGAACCATAAGGCTTTGAACCAAGCGGTAACCTCCGCTCTCTCTCAGGAAGCCAATACGGAAGTAACTAAAACTGCAATTCATCCGAAATTCCGCTAGTCCTGGCCGCTCCTGGCTCCAAAACACAGCAAATTTCAATTGAGCCCACTGTTAGAATGGCCAACTTTACAGCAGAAAAAAAGGTGTTTACAGCCTGGTACAAAAAACGATTTTGGTTAATACAGCTAATATTACCCTTCATGACAACTGTGAGGGGGGTGAATTTTTTTCATAACTCATCCGTTTCCTTTATCCTTTCCTTCCGTCACGTCACCTCAGCTGAATCCGGCAGGTTAGCCACTGAACTCGGCATATTTATCGTATTTCTGTATTGTTTTATGTGGCTTTACACAGTCAACTGCCTTTTGGACTTGTTTCCTACAATTATTATATGGCATGGCATGCTGAGGGCACTTAATTGTGCTCACAAACCATTCACGTGGCCTCCGTTTCCCATGTGAGTAAAGTTACATACTTATATACCATCTCTATACATGTATTTGTTTTATTTAAGATCATTTATCGTTTATATTTATATTTAGAGCTGTAATGCACTGCAGAATCTGTCAGATTGATTAGCTGTAGGCTCTAAAACAATCATCTGAAGTGTTGTCATACAGTGTTATGCTGGATTTCATCAATAGTCTTGCATTAACTAACACAGACTATATCTGAAGTGTTTGGAAGTAATTCGCGTTTTCCTCCTGTTGAAAAATGTCATAAGAACAATGTTTGGTGGCTCAATGTATTACAGCAGTGTTTTTAAAAGTCTAAACACTTTATTGATATAGTATACAACCAAGCACAAGTGGTCAGAATACAAACGAGTCACAAGTGATAAAGTATTAAGCGTTCTCCCAAAGTAAAGTGTGTCTAAACCAGGTCCAAGCTAAATGCTAGCAGGTGTCTGTAGCTCCGCTCACTCTCCGCCTCTTTGCCCTTGTTTGGTATCCCACCATGGGTGTGATGACGCGCGAACAAAATGGCGACGGTTGGCCGCGCCTACTTGTGGCTTCTTTTGCGCTCTTTAGAAACCTATGGGTGACGTCACGGATACTACGTCCATATATTTTACAGTCTATGCTTTGAACCTATACTTTTTGTTAAATATAGGCTAAGGATATAACAATTTTGTTATTTACATGTGATACTGTATTAATTTGCATACATGTTTTTTAAGCTGTAAAATGAAAGCATCAGTTTGGTGCGAGGTTATTCTAAAATATTTGCCTTTGTTTGATTTGTAGATTAGGCTATGTAGGCTATTTAAAAATGTATATAAGAACTAATAATAACTGTTATTTTCCAAATGGAAAAAGGTTGGTTTGTTGGTTAGTCTGCACTAAATCATCAATATACCTAGTTGGGTTTATGACGCGGCTCCAGGCAGCACAGACGACCAGCATCAGCGCTGGTTCGTCAACTCCTGTGTCAAACTGTGGCCAGAATATCCTTCTTTCATTTTGCTTCTTTGGCAAAATACATCTGTAAGCACGTGTGTTTGCACGTGTTACTGTTCTGCGAGTTAACAAATATGTGTTGCTCATAGAGGCCGATCACAACGAACGCGCTTTTTCATTCCAGAGACGTGAGGCGCTCTGCAATGCATTTTATATTGACAAGAAAAAAAGGAGCACGGTGCTCTTTTGTATGTCACTATTGGTAACAACTGAATCAGCTGGTCTATTGTGCGCGAGTGTTGCTGTCAATGTTGTCATAATTTAATTTTTAAAATAATATTATGAAATTCAAGATTTGTAAAGTCATACAACTTTGGATGACTTAAAAGAGCGACCACAAGTCTCTTCTCCGTTATTAAAAAGTTCGCCGTATCTTGACAACACACTTTGTCACCTCAAAGGAAACCCCGCCTCTGCTTTCATTTGATTGAAGAATGAAAGACGCCACTGAGGTAACATGCTTTTCCTCTGGAGCTCACAAAGCGGGCAATGGCAAAACGCGAGGCGCGCATGCAGGGCGCAAAATCAATAACCTCCATGCATTTGGTCTTTTCCCATTGCTCAAAATGCGCACGCCGTGGGTCAGGCTGCAGGCACTTGCACAGGCCACAGTGGAGTTTTCATTTCATGCAAAGCATAAATATGTTTTTTATTTTATTAATTAAATAACTATTTATAAAGATAAATTATCATAGCGACACAATTAATTTTCCAAGCACTTTATCCAAAATCAAAGCACTTTCGAAGCTTGAAAATGGGCTATAGCCTACATTAAAATGAAAACATTTTCAAAGATTTCCAGCACCCGGCAAATGTGCTTGAGTGCTTATTAAAATTATTTTACAGGCGGCAAAATAAGAATAAAATCTTGATATTGATCTAAGCTTTAACTACATTATAGGAGTATTTAATTTGTTAGTAAATCGATAGCACCTGCAGCTGTAATGTCATTTAATATTTTACACAATCGGTTATAAACTATAGCCTAAAAATATAAACATTATAGTCATCCATCGTACATGCCTGCAATTAATGGCTATTTTTTACAAAACCTTTCATAATAAAGTTTTCTCTCTCATCCTGGTCCTCTGTTTAAATTTTTTCAACCTGTCCTGAAGTGACTGCCGACGAGAAAAAGAAAGCAAGCGCGAGTGGACAAATTAAACTTTATTCAATCGACTAACACATTAACTAGAATACACTAAAATAAACTTTGTCAAATATAATATTGCCATAACTGTGACACAACTAGATTTTGAATATTCTCCACGTAGACACGGTCTTGCGCACTAACAGTCGGGCAATGATTCAATTCAAGTTTGTCTGGAAAGGAGCCCAATAAACATAGGCCTATTATAGCTGATTATGTTTATTATCAATTCTATATTATTCAGGGAATAAAAGCACCATGTTAGCATGCACCACTGTTTCCGAATTGAGTTTTGAACATTCGAACGTGCCTTAACCTTTAACAACACACATGCCACGAATTAAATATAACAAGGTGATATTTAAGTTTGATTAATTGTGCAACCTTACCATTCAGATGTCTCAGAGGTTAAAGTTTATTGGTTTACACACCCAACAGATATCCACAAATAGCTCTTTTGTCAAGTTTTGAAAGCATTTATCTGATTTTCATAATGTGTCAACTGTCAATTTCAGAGCAGTCACGTCCGTAACGAAGACAAGTCACGTCCGTAACAATAGTTTTCCCTCATTAATGCAAAAATGAAAAACTAAATAAAATGAATTATAAATGTCCCATGCAGAGCCAACCCTTATCCTTTTGACTGTTATATATATTTTTGGCTTCTGCATTTTTATTCACAGAATTTTAACCAAGTATGTCAACTCACAAAACTCATGTCTTTTTTTTTGTCACGTCCGTAACGCATTCATTTTGCCGTCATTTTAAATAAAAAACACCTGCATAGACTGATATTTTTTTGATGCCTAAACTCCATGGTTAAGGGGTAATAAAAATATAAACAGATATTTCAATATACTGTTAACATATACATTCTCCGAGTATATACGTTTCTTTTTTTTTCTGCAAATGTCACGTCCATAACGCTGGAATCAGCCATATATATATATATATATATATATATATATATATATATATATATATATATATATATATATATATATATATATTTTTTTTTTTTTTTTTTTTTTTTTTTTTTAAAGTCGCATATTGTGCATGTCTATTACCATGCACAAGTACTAAAACAATTGTACACGTTTGCATCTAAAAAGCTCTTATCAATACATTTTCTCTTTGAACCACCAGGTGGTAGACTTACTTTTATTTCGGTGTGCAGATTGCATAAGTTTTATTAATATCTATTTATATATATATATATATATATATATATATATATATATATATATATATATATAGTTAAAAAATACATTTACTATTTTCTCAAGTGTATATACCTACTACTGCAAGAAAATATCAGAATTTGGTACACTTTCAGTATTATCTTTGCTTGAACTGACCAGATCTAATCCTGTTTATATAAGGAGCCTGCTCCCAAGCAGGTTTAAGCTACCAGAACTGTTGCTATGACAACGACTCTCGGTTGAGTTTTGAAGAACAAACAGGGTCAATAACCAAATCCAGCAAACTGAGTAATCCACGTATAAAGAACAGACCCCAGCTGTTAAACACCACCAACAACAAAAGATTGATAAAACTCATAAAAATATACAAAAGCAAACTAGTTGTATTAAGTGTTATTCTGCTGAATTCAAATGTTCCTTCTCGCACACGGTAACATGATATTATAAATGCTGTAGATAACGACTCTATTTGCCATCATTTAAAATAAAGTATATTCTGGACCACTGAAGAATCATACCTCTTGCTTTGCCTGTTAGTAAGAAAATCAGCTCAACAAATCGCTATTGTACGGACTAAAGGAAGTTAGCTGAAAAGTGACTAGACTTGATTCATTTCCACTTTATTTGATGATGGAAGAGGTAATTCAATATATTGATTTCTCATTAATCAGCAGAGTGGGCTCAGCAAAAGGTCAGTTGGTGAGTAGTGTAATCGCTGAGGCTGATGATGATAGTTGCATAATACTACACAGTATGTACACTGCAAACCATTTTATGTACCTGTAGCAATTCAATGCGAGCTTGAAGCTGTAGACGGTCCTCTAGGTCTTGGCACTGTTTCTCAAGAACCAAGATTTGCTCCTGCAGTTGATTTCTCTCTAGTTCGAGCTCTTCGACAACTGACCTCAAGCCATCTAAACCGGTGAGAAAAAATAGCACATATTATTTACTATATGCTCTTCTTATAACTGCTGTTCTCTGCCTTCTGTACGCAAACACTACTGAGGTATGAAGGTTTGCTGAATGAAATGGTTTAACAGTAAAACCACTCAAATCTACTCATATTTGTTTTTTCAGTTGTATGACACAGATTTTATTTAAAGCATCTAAGTCTCCCAGTCCACTGACTTTTACTAAACTTGCGTTGTTTATATAGCTGTCTAAAGAATAATCAAAACCCAAAAATATCGATAAGTAAATAACATGCAAGTCCAAAAATAAGTTTGCATTTACAAAACATTTAAGTGTGTACTGTTTTATGCATTACACACACACACACACACACACACACACACACACACACACACACACACACACACACACACACACACACACACACACACACACACACACACACACACACACACATTTTTAATTCTCTTCTGTTCAACAAGATTGCAATTATTTGATCCAAAGTATAGTAAAAAGATAGGTTTTATTTGAGCAAAAATATTTGCTGAAATATATATTTATATTTGTAATATTTAAAATAACTGTTTCTATTTGAAAACATTTTAAAATGTAATTTATTTCAGTGGTTCCAAAATCAAAGTTTTCAGCATATTTACTCTAGACACATGACTCTTCCGATTTGCTGTTCAAGAAACAATTACTGTTAGTATTACTTATTATTGTTATTTTTAATGTAAATATTATCATTATCTGCAAAGGCAGTATGATTATTATAAATATAACAATAATAATAATAGGCAAGGCAAGTTTATTTATATAGCACATTTCATACACAGTAGCAATTCAAAGTGCTTTACATAAACAAAAAAATTAAAGAAGCAATAAGAAAAAAACAAATTATAAAAATAATAAAAAAAAAACATAAAAAAAGATCAAATGTGTTATAAAAAAAATGAAAGAGAAGAGAAAAACATAATAGTGCAATCTGTCGGACATAGTACAGTGCTCATTTAGTAAAGGCACAGCTAAACAGATGTGTTTTCAGTCTGGATTTGAATGTGCCTAATGTTGGAGCACATTTGATAATTTCTGGAAGCTGATTCCAGCAGCGAAGGGTGTAGTAGCTGAAAGCTAATTTAACCTGCCTTGACTGAACTCTTGGAATTTCTAGTTTATTTGATCCTAAAGATAAGAGTGATCTGTTAGGTTTTTACTCAGTGAGCACATCTGGCAGACCGCGTTTCTTTATCCACATGACTCGCCTAAGTTCACATTTCTTATTTTCCGGCAAATTCAACTCAGTTTAAAGTTTGTGTCTCGTCTATCCTCTGATCTACGTCGCAAACTCCATGCATCAGAAAGGACTTCTTAAAAGACTCCATCTTCCATGCATCAGAGAAACTCGCACAACGAGAGAAAGAGACCAAAAGGTATTAAATTGTGCATTAAAGTTGTGCCCCTTATCAAAAAGTTGTTTTTATAATCTTGGTTGTCTCAACCTTAATAGTTGTGTGGAGCTGAGCTAAATTTGCTATTCTTTTAGCTAAACTGTTTATTTCCTCGCTTTCTTTTCTATGTTTTTGTTGTCATGTTTTGTACGTTTCTTTATTTGTTAGACTAGTAAATAAATGACGCTATAACCACGTTGGATTGTCTTTGTTTTGCCTCACAGAAAATGTCACTTTAACCAAAGATTTTGCTACAAGCTAAAAACCAGTTTGTTAAACTGCTACACTATTTACCTACTGCACAAGTAGTTATAATTCCCTTTCTAAATAAATAAATTACAGAGTCTGCTCAGACGAGCGGGTGAAGTCATTATTATATTTATTTAGTCAAATTAACTATACGTTAATTCAGAATATTAATAAATAATGATAACTTGTTTTTATTGATCATTAATATTCATAAACTAAGCTAAGCTAATTTCGCTACAGTCATACTTTATGTTGATGGTCCGTTTGTTGAATTTAAATTTCATTGTTTCTACATGTCAACTAATTCTCATTACAAGTAGACTGTTAGGTTGGGGTTAGGGTTGGGGTTAGTGTAAGTTGTAAGTGTAAGTGTTACCTAATTGTGTTTTTTACAATTCCAAGAAAGCTGAAAACTATTTCACAAATAACAAATAAAACATTTTTGAGAAGCAAATCAGCATATTGTGATTTATGAAAGATCAAGTCAAGTGACTGGAGTAATACTGCTAAAAATGTAGCTTTGAAATCACAGGAATACATGAATTTTATTTTATTACATTCAAATCAAATTGTATTCAAATAGAAAACAACTATTTACAATGTTAAAAATGTTTTGAAACTTTGGAATAAATGCAGAAGGAAACTTTAAAACATTTTAAATGCACTTTTAAATGTATTTTAAGTGTATTTATACATACTTAACAAATACACAGTGTACAAATATATATTATGTCAATACAACAAAATATTATTTTAGATGTAAATAATATTTGATAAAGTCAGATTAAAAATAAGACATATATACCTATAAGAGCCAACAGGTTACATGTATAATGCCTTTATTTCATGTTGTTGTTTTGTGCAACTTACTAAATCACATGGATAATACAACGAGTTGGAAGACACACTTTGGATTCAGATACAATTTTAATGCGCAGCAGAGATTCTATTATCTGCAAAGTTTAGCATTTAGCAAGGATTCATAGACCAGACAATTGTTCTTGTGTTTATTATATTAGGTGGAGAGACCATAATTAAATGTGGCAATATGGTTTGGTAACTTTAAGAATCAAGAAAAGACTAAGCTTGCACTATTGGTAAAAAATAATAATAATAATAATAAAAAAATAAATGTAGTCCACAGGGAAAAAGAAAAAGCAGTTCTTAGGTAAGCAGCACATAACAATTTTAGCTGACCCACTGCACACAGAGCATGAATTTTTGCCAATTCCAGTGTGCTGGTACAATTATTTAAAAAAAAATAGTTTTATCCGTCTTAATTCATTTCAAATTTAGTTGATTTTTAGTTAAAAAAGAACAAAAAAACTAAAAAAAAAAAAATAAAAAAAATAAAAAAAAAAAAACTAATGCATCCCATCCCTAATGATGCAAGAGAAGCCATAGGGACTTTTTAATAAGTGTGGTTGTGTTTTGGTTTGTATTTTATATATTGTCATATTATTGTTCATGGATTCAAAATACTGTAAATGTAAATTGCAAATTTCTCCTTGGAATAACAAAAGTGTATTTAATTTAATAATTTCTGAAATGTAATAATTTTTCTATTATCTTTCTCTATTTTGATTTCATTGCAAGTTTTATGGTTCTGAACTTACAATTAATTTAAAAAAAAAGTATGTAAGCGTTTCAAATAAAATACACTGGTCAGTCAAAATGAAGTATTCTGGAGAACATAACTGGAATTGTTCAATTTGCACTGAAATGAGTCATGGAGAACAACAGACTTGACAACAGCTTGTTCCACATTTTGAATAAAATATTGGTGTGTGCAAAGAATGTAATAATTATTTAAAGAAAACAAGTAAATTTGGCTAATATGATAAATTAATGGGACTTATCAAAAGGGTTGAAAAGCACAGATTTGGCTACATTTTTTTGGAATAGACGTTGTATAGCTAAGGCATAGCTATCTAATTTAACCATAAAATAAAGTTATTGTCAAGCCTGCCTCAAACAATGACACATGCTTTTCCATTCAACTGTCAGAATTGAGTGGGTTTAATACCTGTATCTGCAGCACTGTGCTGTGGCCACCATCCACCCATATTCTCTCCATTTATAAGACCATCATGATCCATGTCACCCATTGGGTCTTGTGTATTATGAAACTCCTCCTGAAAAAAAAAAAATAAAAAAAATAAAAAAAAAAAAAAACAAACACAACATATACAATGTTATGTACTGGTGTGAAAAAGTGTTTGCCCCTTACTTGTGGCCTAGTAAAAGTCCTGACCTGAATCCAATTGAGATGCTGTGATATGACATTTAAAAGGCGGTTCACTCACCACTGTGGCTGAATTACAACAATTCCAAAAAGATCAGAGGCCAAAATTCCTCCCCAGCCCCGTTTCCGGCTCATTGAAAGTTATAGAAATTACTTAATTTGCAGTTGCAACTGATGGCCCAACCAGTTATTAGGTCTACACACTTTTTCACACAGGGTTATGTGGTTTTGGATTTTAATGATAAAACATTCATTTCAAAATTGCATAATGAGTTAAATTTGTTTTACTAATATTAACATTTGTTTGATGATCTGAAACATTAAAGTGTGACAAACAGTACATCTATAAGTAGCAGTAAGACAGTAAGTGGCAAACACTACATCTATAAAAAAAAAAAAAACCTGTTTAAACAGGACAGTTCAACCAAAAATGAAAACTGTGTGGTCATTTACTCACCCTCACATCCTTGCTAAATCTGTGTGTATATCTGATTCAAGACTGGTGATTCACAATTCTAGTGAAAAATTAAATCTTGGTCTGCACTGACAGCCCTATACAATGCGCCTTCAAACACACCACATTTTAATGCTACATTTAATGCAAGAGTTAAAATGGGAATTCTGCCATCATGTTGTTCCAAACCTATAAGATATTTGTTCATCATTGGAACACAAAACAAATAAGGTAGTTGTAATCAAATGATTTTTTTTTTACCCTTTTCATTGGATATTCATACAAACAGCAATATTTCAAAATAATCATAAAGAGAGTCTTCTGAAGAGATATTATCAATTTAGAAATAATGTCTGTTCTTATGTCAATCATGTATGAATGAGATTTTGTTTACTAACACTTATCAATACTTATATACAATTGAAGCAAAGATTATTTGCTCTCCTGTAAAATTTGTATTCTTTTTCAAATATTTACAAAGTGAAAACAAACATTCCAAAGGAATTGTCACAGTATTTGCTTAAATTTTTGTAAAGTCTTATTGCTATTAAGTTAGCTGGAATAAAAAAAACATTAATAGCATCTACTGTTCATTTATTGGTCAAAGTGAAAAAAAAAAAGAAGTTGAAGTAAATGATTTACAATTTCATTTTTGGCTGAACTATTCTTGATCGTTTTAATGTGGTGCAGATTTTAATAACAAAAAGACAGCACAGAGACGGGTGACAAATTAAAGTAAAATTCAAAAACACCAATTCTGAGAGCACTTTTCTATCCTGATAAAAGTGGAATCTTCCCACATGAAACAAATATGAAAATTTGCATACAGTCACCAAACTTCAATGCAATTCAACCCCTAAGGAAGATTTTGGACTAGCATGACCGCACTCTGCCACTATAAATCAAAATACTAATGTATTAATGAAACACTAATGAAAACAATTTTTTTTAAGTGGGAATCAAAACTAGAGGGCTTTAAAGCTGATCTTTTGGCACAGAGTAGTCTTATTACTTTAATTAGTCACTTGTCTTTGTGTAATATACAGCATCTTTAATTCATACCTGCAGGCTGCGTGGAGTGAAATATTTGGGCTTCCTGCTTTTCTGTGGGCAGAGTCCATGAACCTGGGCCAACTCCTCCTCCACTTCCTGTTGCCGATTGGCTAATGCTGGATCGGAGCAGCCAGGAAACAACCAGTCATCCTCAATCAGTTTTGTGCCACAAGATATAGGTAATGGATCAAATATGTTTAGGGATGGAGGGCAAAGTACAAAATCATGGTGGAGGAGAGACAGCCAGGTAACGCTAGTGCAGAGCAGCGAGTGGGATGAAGAGCAGCAGGAAAAGCACGCAATGCAAACTTGGCATTCAACACTACTAAACTGTTTATAGACCACATAAAATAAAGTAAGGTATGGTGAGAAAAACAACAAAAAAATTTTCCACTCATACTGTTCAAGACTGACCAAGTTGAAATTACTGTGATTTTTGCTGTCACTTCAACCAGCAGGATTGACCCAGTTTTAAAATGTCTTATATAATAGAAAGTATAAAAAAAAGAGAAAATTAATAACTCACAGACAGTGATCTAGGCATGCCAAGCTCCAAAAATGTATAAATTATATTTCAATGTGACGAGTAAATAAAATTAATTCCTTTCCAACAAAGATTTGTCATATCTTGTTTGTGTTCCAAACATCTGCTCATTGTGACCAATGATGTTTATAGGCATGGGGCGATAACCATGTTCAAGGTATACTGCGGTTTAGAAAAGTCAAGGTTTTAAAACAGTCAAAATTTTCTGCTCAATCATTCATAAGGTGTGTAAGATTTTTTATTGACTATTTTTTTTTTTTTTTTTTTTAGGACAGCAGTAACTCCAGCAGAAAAGATTTTCAAAGATGCTGTTTTAAATTGTGGTTTTAAAAAAATAAGTGTTTTTGAAACAAATGAAGACATCAGAAGCCTACAACTCATTTAAATGATTTAGTCTGACATGTTTATTGCTCCAAAATACTTTAAATGTTTCCCAAGTTAAAGTATATTGTGTAAAAAGGGGAAAAGGGTTTTATTTTTTCCCCAGACATGTAAAATATTTTAGAGCAGTAATCTTAATACTGTGATCCTGTGAAACCGCAATCTTTATATTCAAGGTTATCATACCATCAGAATCTTATATTGGCCCATGCCTAGATGTGTAACATAATTATATCTGTAAAAAAATCGTATAACGTTTACAAACGATACAAAAAGTATACTTGAAAGGATCACCCCATATATAAAGTTTTCTACCTTTTATTCCACAAAAGTATAAGGAGAACTGTGCAACTAAACCACACACCCCTGGTTAGAAGAACACATTTAGTTTCCTAGCCACTCCAACAGCTCAGCATTAAAGGAGCCGTAAAATAAAACATGCAGAGATTTCTAGGCAGAGCTGAATAAGAGCAGTACGCTGAAATTACATACTATCAGCCTCAAACTCCATTACAACTACACTTTGTACTTACTTTAAATTTATATAAGCTTGTATTAAACATACTGTTTGTGGGACTTTTATTTGAAAATAAAAGAAGCAGACAGACTAAAAAGGAGCAGTTTTGTAATACAGGCAGCCATGCATGACTAAGGAGTGTACACAGCTCATCATCAGAATGCAAAATGTGGGATATGTGAATTAAAAAATGTATTCAGTGCCTGTTAAGGGTCTGTATAAATGTATCTTTTTTGTTGTTGTTTTGTTTAAGGTGCATATTGTGAATTTTGCCACATGTTTGTAATAAGGCAACAGACAATTATGATCCGCTGAGTTTGCGTTTAACATACATTTATGCATCATGTCATATCACTCAGCTCTTACTACGATAATAAACTTTACAAAACTTGCTTGTTCATGCAGAGGTTGATATTAATTCCAGCCTGTGATTTCATATGTATTTAAAGCTTCAAAACAGAACTTTGAATATATATCTGTCTGTTTCTTTTGAGCATAATTATAATTTCATATTTATATTTCATCTAAGACACAACCTGGTGACATAAAGATAGCTCACTCACTCCTAGCTAAAATAAAGCTCTCAGCAGTTGAAAAGATTGTGTGAGCAAGTATTACATGAGCTGCAGAGAGTCAGGGAAAAGGTTATTAATATTCACAATCATTCAAAATATAGTAAAACTGAACTTTTTATTATAATTATGATTATAATTACCCAGGAACCACAATTCTAAAGACAAGATTTGCGGAGTCATTATGAAGTTTAACCATAATCTAATAGTGTGAAAGATTTTTACTCTGATGTGATTTTTACTCTGATGTGATTTTTACTCTGATGTGTGTCATAATTTGGATTTTTTACTCTGATGTGATTTTTACTCTGATGTGTGTACTAATTTGGAATATTTTATGCAGATCATCCCAATCAATGTAAAACTTTAAATTATTGACAAACAATTACTTAAGTCATCTTAAGAAATTATATTGATATCGGAATTCATCATCACAGAAAAACAAAATATCACAATGTCAGTTTTTATTTCCAATATTGTGCAGCTGTACTTTTTAAAATAAGACACATACAGTACCTCCTATGTAGATATCAAAGAACATGTTTAACATGTATTCAATGCACTCTTTGGCACCTTTTAGCTGGGTTCATCAACAAAGAACATCAAAAACACATGGACATGTGTTGGACAACTATGTGCATCGCAAAGACATTCCACTGAATTACTAATTTCAGTGGTTTTTTTTAACTTTTGCTATAGTAACATGCGTAGCCATGACTTCACTTTCAAATTAGCTAGTAGATCAAAAGGGTTCTTAATTGCAGTCCTTTTATCATGGGTTTTATCATTTCTTGCTTGTGAGTGTGCTAATAATTAGGCTTAACATATGCTGGAATTCTGCGTATTACTGAGGACCAAGTGTTTTGGGGGGCAACTTTGCCTTGTGTGAGGGCACAAAAAATAAAAACACAAATAAATACTGAACTCTACTGTCATAATTAAAAGAATTGTTGGATTTTATCCTGACAAAATTTTACTTGCAAAAAAAAATCATTGAGACATTTAGTGAGGCCAAAGGCATTCTTTAAAATGAACTGTGTGTTCCACAGAACAAACAAAGTCATACAAGCTCCGAATGACAATAATGAGTAAATGACAAGATGAAGATCTACATTTTACACTACAATTATTAGGAAAGACTAAAGCCAGGAAATAAAAAAAGAAAGAAAATGAAAGAAAGCAAGAAATGAAAGAGAGGACCCCATTAGCCAGCACCGTCTGTGCTGCCAGAGTTTTCTTAAAAGATGAAAAGGTGCAGAAAACTACTGGTAGTACAGACGGGGCAAACAATGGAGATGATGAAACCTGCATGCACAAAACTGATGGGATACTGTTCTCAGTGGCTGCACCCATCATGCAGAGCAGGAGCAGAGGCGGAGATGGGGAGGAGGAGGAGGGGGGTCTCAGGGCCAAAAGGTGGGAGACAAGGTGTGTTACAAAACAAATTGAATCAAAAACAAAACAACCATTTTGAAACTCAGTATGCATGCCACCACGTCAGTAAGGCTCGTTTCACACTAGATGCAAAAGCAGAGTCGTCACTTTTATTTAGAGCAATTATATATTATTTAAAAACCATAAGAACAAATGGCAACGCTTTCTATAAAGGTCCATGCCCATAATAAATTAGCCCATAACCATAAGAACAAATGGCAACGCTTTCTATAAAGGTCCATGCCCATAATAAATTAGCTCCATATACATTTATTTATAAATCAAGCATAACAATTCTATTTATAAGACATGCTTGATGCTAAATAGTTGTAAACAAAGTTATAATTCATTATGAGTATGGGATTCATATAAAGTGTTACCAAACTTTTATTTTGGAAAACAATTGAAGATTTTGGAAAACACTTATTCACCTAACTCTCTGACACAACAAGATAATTATAAAAAGATATTAGTCACAGTAGGAGTAGACACGCGACAGAAATATGTTTGTAAGAAACATTTTTACCCAATAGCTTTTCGCATCTGGAAAAGGTGAAATCTGGATTTGCTGCTCGTCTCTTTTTTAAAAAGACACGGTTTGTGTTGATTGTCCCGTCTCTAGATCAAGTAAGTGTGTGTGATCAGTGCCCTTTGTTTGTTCATTCAGATGGCACAGTTAGTTCGTATCGTCAGCAGTACTCTTTCAGTTTTTAAATAAATGCCTTAGTCAAAATGATTTAGTTAGTTTACAGTATGTTCATATCACTGCAATATTACAGTACAATATTATAGACTGAAAGATCTACTGTAAATGCAGCTCTCCGAATGTAAACATGTAAACACCTTAAACTATTACCGTTGTGTGGATTTTCGCCTTATTTTGTGACAGTATAGTCTACACACACACTCACACACACACGCCTTTCTGACGCTACCTACCGAGTGAATCTAAGTTACTGTTTTTTTTTTTTCCCATTCGCCATGCAGTATCAAACATTCCATTAAAACTCTCTCCAGCAGTTCATCCTCGCATCTAATATCTCGTTAGTCATGAGGGGCGTGCAGGAAAGGTTCCTGAATTAAAGTGAAAGTGCCAAACTGCAGTTAAAGTAAAAAAATGTATATTTTGGGAAATAATTTGATTACTGATGTCCATGTAAAACAGTAACTGTCTTTCTCCTCTGCGTCTGTGTGTTTGCTTTGCCTCTGAAAATCAGAGCGTTCCCAACTCTCATTTTTATGCAAAATCTTTCCTCTTTCCGTCCCCCGACACTCCCACCTAAACAGAGCTGGACACACCCATTTCCCTGACTTTTTCCAAACTAGAGGCGTGAAAACACCCTGCTGAGACAAGGGGGGTTTGTGGCCCTTTAAAGTCTCTGAGACAAGAGTATTGCTTAATAAGTTTAACTTAATTTACAATTGATTCACATATACTGATGATGTCTGTTGAGATTAAAACTGCTTGACTCTAGATAATTTTCAATCTGTTCTTAAGGTTTTTGAACTTTCAGTGTTTCATTAAAAATACATTCATCTGTGTTCTGAAGATGAACAAAACTCTTATAGGTTTAGGTACTAAACTAACATTACATTAACTAAACTACAGTTACATTCTAGGAGTAACTTTGATTAAATATTCCTAAATCTATAAACAAAAGGTAAGTGGTGCAGTATGCAAGATTGACACCTAGTGGTTCAACTACGTATTGCAATCCACATTCAAAATATTGAAGGTGACCCGGCTCCTATAACTACACACAACACACTGGCAGGTTGCCAGATTGATGACACAAACAGTAGCAAACGTGCCTGACGCTAGAGCCTGTAAGCTGCTCAACTAATGTTTAGTTTTGTAATATCTGTATTAATCGATGATTAAAAACCACCTCATGCGGATTTGTAAAACTGTGACCTGATTCTGTTACTGTCATTAGGAGGTCACATTTTCAGCCATCACTGAGGGAGCCTTTATGAATGAAAAGCACTGTGTTTTATATATATATATATATATATATATATATATATATATATATATATATATATATATAAAAACAAAACAGGGTGCTAAAATGTAATTGAGCAAACTCGCAATGGGCAGGTTACAAAGACCAAAACAGACATTCTGACAAGGAACACACATTTTCAAAGGATAATAACTGATTTTAGCACTGTTAAACAAACATGTTTACATAGCATACTTCTTAAATATTTACTAGCATATTATGGTATTTTTATGCTTTAGAAGAGATAAAAACTTACATACAGCACCGTTAAGTGGTTTAACATGTTATATGGTTATATTAGATTGTGTGTATTAACAGTAAATTACTGCATTACTGCGAAAGCACAATGAGGGCACTGATTCTGCTCTGCTTCAGCATCTAGTGTGAAACGTATAGTAGATCAGAAACCCAAATATCTCCAAAAAGGGTTTATCTTCTCTCGTGATTCATTGCAGGTAAGGACAACAGAACCTCAGAATAAACAAATGGTTAAAAAAAGACAACAAGATCAGAAACACTCCAGAGCGTTAAATGCATGTGACATTAACATATAATGAAAAGCTTGTTTTTATATCAAAGTTATACTTTAAATAGCAAAATAATGTTTTAGATGTGTGGTGAAAGTGTAAAAGGCATTCAATTTGTGGCTCGGTTGTAACATGTAATGAGGGCCAATCCAAGCAAAAACAGGTATTTTTATGCATTTTTTAAAGCTGTTCTATGAACACATCATACATTACAAACATGTTTGACTATTCTGTCACGTCTGCATTTTTTTGTCTTGCACCATGAGCTTCACTTTTATGACATGAACTAGTAGACTAGTATTAACAGTCCACCCAAATGTTTAATTCTGTCATCGTTTACTGACCCTTGTTCCAAACCTGTTTGACTTTCGTTATGCAGAAGTAATAAAAATATATTTTGAAGAAAGCTAGAAACTTGTAACTATTGACTTCCATGGAAGTCATGGGTTATAGGTTTTCAGCTTTCTTAAAAATATCTCATTTTTATATCTTATAATCTTATATCTTCATTCATAAATGTTTGGTACCACCAGAGGGTTAGTAAATTGTGTTTTTTGGCTGAGCTATCCCTTTATTGTAGAGCACTCTGTGGATACATGTGAACTGTTTAATGCAGTTACATTTCAAACCCTCTTTTCTGATAAAAAAATTTATGTAAATACAGTCAGCTCAGCTGGAGATTGCAAGCCGCTGACAAAATACAGCATACAACATACAATATCAAAATATTTCAGCATTAGCATGAATGCAGCCTATTACACCTGCTGCCGTCTACAAAACGGAAACGATAAAGAAATAGGAACAATAATCAATCACTATTCTTGTCTGAAAAATTATTACAAGCAGGTTTATTGTCTTGATTTTTTTGACTGATTATGTATTATTACTTTAAGGCTATGACCTTTTTTTTGTTTAAATTAGCCGACTACAAAGAAAGAAATTCACAAAATATTTAATTTTACCCCTAAGAGTTCTTCTAAATAGCAGTTAAAGTATTTTGCTTAAAAGCCATTCACTAAGCTGCTGAGACAAACTTTTACTAAGGAACCACGAGAACTCACTAAAACAAATCTTAATCTTGTAAATTAGAGATTTAGCCATGGAAACTTTGTGAGCACAATATTATGTTGCCATATTTACATAAAGATTTCAAAATAAATATTTTGCCAGATTCAAATAAAGATTTGAAAGTGAGGGCTAAGTGAAGAAATGCATTGTAAAAGTATGTTTCTTGCCTTTTAATGTTATAGACATTAAATAAAGGTTTCTTTCAAGGTTATACAAGTTAATGTTTTTTCTTAGAAAATATTTTTTTTGGAAAATATAAAATAATTCTATTTCTAAAATAAATTTGTGTAAATACATATTTGAAATTATGTTTTTGTCTGTATTTTAAAATACATTTCAAGTATATTTCAAAACATTTCTAAGCTATGTGAATACCACATTGATTGAGATGATGACTTTTTAAAAGCTCATTGTGGTCAAATGCTTTTAAGATGTTTATGTTTTGAGGTAGATTGTTGGCCACAGCCATTTTAACATAGTCTGTGATTGGTCTTGGTGACTTCACTACTTTTCACTACTCCTAATGTTGCACAGATTTAAAAGCTAGTCTTAGTTCTAAATTGCTTGTGAAATGCAGCAAAAAATAAAAAATAAAAAGCACAAAAATTTGAGACTGACGGGAGCATTGTTTTGAAGGTTTTCCTTCAAATTTGAAGGAAAATTAAATTTACTTTTAATTGTAAGATATTTTAGGAATATGACATCTGTTCTTTAAAAAAAACTGTTAATTGTAACTGTTAATTCGTTAATCCCTAGAGTTAATTTATTTTAAAAATGGCGAACAAAATGCATCATAAATGCATCAAGAATCAACTAAACTGAATTGTTAAAAAAGTTAAAAATCCCACGTCAGCCAAACAAACCCCAAAGCAGCACCAAGGTCAAATAATACTTTAAATTATCAAATAATACTTTAAGGGTTAGCTCATTCCAAAATGAAGACTCAGTCATTATTCACTCATCCTCACGCTGTTCAAGACCATAAGAAATTTGTTTATCTAGGAAACATAAATTATATAAAAATGTAATGCATTCTGAGAAGTTTTTGATCAATTCGCTAATTTCTGTCTATTCTTTAGATGTGCAAGGACCCCTACGCTCCACACTTGTGTGGATGCTTTTCATGTTTGATTTCATGCAAGAACCAGTTACAAGGTATGGTTGAATTAGTTCTCTGACAATAAACAGGTGAATATATATATGAAACAGGTGAATATATATATATATATATATATATATATATATATATATATATATATATATACACACACACACACACACACACACACACACACACACACACACACACAGTTGAAGTCAAAAGCCCCCTTTGAATTCTTCTCTAAAGTTATGTTTAACAGAGCTACGAAAATTTTCACAGTATGTCTGATAATATTTTTTTCTTCTATAGAAAGTCATTTGTTTTATTTCGGCTAGAATAAGAGAAGTTTTAAAATTTTTAAACACCATTTTAGGGACAAAATTATTAGCCCCTTTAAGCTAGATTTTTTCTCGACTGTCTATAGAACAAAGCACTGTTATGCAATAACTTGCCTAATTACCCTTAACTGCCTAGTTAACCTAATTAACCTAGTTAAGCCTTTAAATGTCACTTCGAGCTGTATAGAAGTGTCTTAAAAATATCTAGTCAAATATTATTTACTGTCATCATGGCAAAGATAAAATAAATCCATTATTAGAAATTAGGTGATTAAACTATTATGTTTAGAAATGTATTGAAAAAATCTTCTCTCCGTTCAACAGAAATTGGGGAAAAAATAAACAGGCGGTTTAATAATTCAGGGGGGCTAATAATTCTGACTTCAACTTTATATAAGCCAACATTTGAATTTGTTAATCATAGAAAGTGATGTTCACTCACCATAAGCTTGGATTTGACTAAATTAGTTCTAACTTTTATTAGAAGAATAGATGTGTGACCGTTATTAAAAATATACTATATTTACAGTGTAAGTTTTAAAGCTGTACAAAAAAAGACTTAGGAGTTTAAGTAAATATGAGCATTTTCATTTTAGGGTGAAATTCAAAGCTTTAAGGCTTGAATCCAAAAAATATTAGCATAGTTATTAAATTAGCACTGGTATACACTAGACTGTAAAGACATGCACATCTGTTTGTTGCAGTAATGTTTACAGTAAGGTCTTCTGCTTCGACTACCAAACAGCAGTAATTCTTTTTGCACAGAACCTAAGATACTTGTTTTTAAAGCATTTGTTAATGTATAATCTATGGATTCTTACCCTCTCTCTCCTCCTCGATGTGACTCATTCTGAAGGCCATGACGTTCTTCTCGTGACCTTGATCCCGACCTCGCTCTGCTTCAGTCACCATGGTCACCATTTCTTGCCACTCCATGACCTGAACATCATCCATGCCTGTCTCACTCGCCTGTGATCAGAAATATCCATAATGCATTTACTATACTAATGAAATCAGCAAAATAGTAACGTGCTGACATCTGTAGTGACAAATTTTAAACACATGGTTCAAATTCTCTGACTTCTCTGACTTTCACTGACCAAATTTCCATGACTTATAATGAACTGAAGGCAAAAAATGATCAATAATTAACTGCAATACATTTAGAAACTATTTCTATTTTCTTAGTGATCACTTATGCACACTAACATAGGTTACACTTTTGAAATATTTTGCTATTAGCTAGCTAATATTATAGCTACATACCACTTTTGACTTGTATGACCAATGGGACTCAGTAATCTTCAGGCCTCAATGATTTCTGTCATTTACAGTTCGAAATGGACAGTTAACAATTACAGCATAAGGACAGCATTTAGGTTATTGCTGGTTGACAAGTGGGAAAAGAAGTAAAATGGCACTAAAATAGCCTGACCATAACAATAGGCAAAATACATTAAGTCAAATACTTAAAAAAAACAAAAAAAAAAAAAAAACCAGAATAGATAAGTTGGAGAGCTAAATCTAAAATAACAAATAAAAATTGCTGCTATTCCATGAAAAAAGGCTTACCTTCAAATGTCTGGAATAGACCATTTAAAACTAAAGGATATAAAAGATATTAAATGGCCTGTTTGAACTCTGTAAATAAAACTGAAAATGCCTTTGAGAAGAATTCCAAAATTAGTAATATGAATTAAAAAAAGAATGTCTCCATTTTACTGTGGTTTAAAGGGGTGGTCACTATGATACCATATTTTAAACTTTAGTTGATGTGTAATGTAGCTTTGTGAACATCGACAACATCTCTGAATTTAATAAGGTCAAAGTTTAATGCAATAGGAGACATTGGCTTTTAGAGTTAGCTTAACAAAGCCTACAGCAAACGTTTAAGAACTAAAAAAAAAAAAAAAAAAAAAAGAACATTCGGGTTAGTGAGATCACAAGGTGCTTCCGGTCACACACACACGCACACACACACGCACGCAAGCACGCACACGCACGCAAGCACGCACGCACACACGCACACACAAACAAACACTTAACCCAGCTCCAGACGACAACCCGCGTGCACACACGCACCTCCGGACAACAGCGCACGCACACGCACGCATGCATGCACGCACGCACGCACAGACACACACACACACACACACACACACACACACACACACACACACACACACACACACACACACAGACACAGAAACAGACACAGAAACAGACACAGAAACAGACACAGAAACAGACACAGAAACAGACACAGACACACACACACACACACACACACACACACACACACACACACACACACACACACACACACACACCCACACACAAACAAACAAACACACACACAAACACAAACACACACACACAAACACACACACACACACAGCTCTATTATTTGACAAAAGACAGCTTCCAGAATCTGTCCCAGTTCTGTGCTGGATACTTTAAAACCCCTTCAACCGACAAGGCTGTGGATTTTGAGCCACAACCTGCAAGTTTTTTTATTTGTTAAAATTAATCAATTACATGCACAGTTTCTAGCGTAAATGGTATGTTGTAGTGAGGATGTAAACAATAGGAAATACTGTTTGGCACTCCTAGCAATTTAGCTACAAACTCATATTTATCAGTCAAACAGCTGTAAACACCCACAATCTTCAGCAGCACGTGGAATGTCTCTCTTTGCAGATGCTTCACTTTCTCTCTATGTCGCTGCTTTCCGTGCGTTCTACATCTCAAATACCAACCTTGCAAAAAAGTATGAGAACATTTATATTACTTGCACATGCTTATCGCTAATATATGTGAAAAACCCTCATCATTCTATTTTAGAGACTAGGCATGAGGTTCAGCTTTGTACTCTTTATTTTTCTGTCTGATTCAGGCAGCTAATACTGCAAATACCTGCTCTGACTCACTGTTTACACAGCACAAAAGCGCATACTTGTAGCGGCGTGATGTGGTGACATGGAGACAATCCGCAAATCACAGCATATTATGTTAGCTGACCAATCAGAGCCTCTTGAGGGCAGGCCTTTCAGAGAAACTAGGAAATATGACAGTCGTTTTCATGTTAGCTGAGCTCACATTGCTTTGCATCTTATAAACACAATCAAGCCTTAAAAAATACACTGTGGACAACCCCTTTAAAATCTGATGAACGCATCTTACCCATGACAATAGCTACTGTTTTGTAATTATAATACAACCAAAAGAATGAAATCATTCATTGCCTGTGATGATGCTCTCTTGGTCACTTGCTCCAGGTCAGCCTGCATCTTGCTCTGCTGTTCCTTATACTCCATCAGTTGCTTCCGCAATTCCTCTATTCATGGCACAAGAAAATTATGACAACATGCAAATTAGAAAGGTGCAGTACCTGCATGCTCAAGTATTTGGAAGACACAGCATTAATTTATCTTCAAATCAATGATTTTACACACAGATCTGTCAGTCAAAAAAGGCACTTCCAGCAATTCAATTTCAAATATTAGATTTTGTTCATATTTCTTCTAAAGAAAGAAACATGCTGTGAAAAGAATAATGAATAAAAAAAATCAGTTGGATCTGAATTTTTCCAGATATTTTAAAAGGCGTAGATTGATGACCCAATGACAGAGTGTGAAATCATAAGAGATTTTGTCTTTGTTTCCTACATATTTTTATGGATGAGCTAAAATATTCAAAGCTTATCATCACTGTAGTACAAAGCAGAGTAGAACTGAAGGCTGTTCAAACAAAATTAAAGCACATTTTCCCCCCAACTCCTAGGCATCCTCAGAAAATGTAACCAATCACATAAGGGGCCTTTTTTAAATCTTTGAATCTTAAATTTTATGGCCCTACATAATTTAGTCCCAGAAGATGTAAAAAAGATTGTTAAATTGCAGACAATTTCAGTTTTTAAATAGTAAATGCTGGTCACTCTGCAGTGCATACATAAAAGAACTGCAAATTTAGCAACATTTTAGCAACAGATATTACCCATTACTAGACCTTTTACTTTGTTTAGAATGTTAGTGGTTTATACTCGATATTAATAGTTATATTGTTTGATTAGCAGGATGTCTGCTAATCATAGCATTAAAATAAGGCCTTAAAATTGCAAAGTAAAGGTCTTAAAAATGCAATAGAACTGATCCTGTAAAAATTATTTTGTTTCCATTTTTTTATCTTTCTAAAATTCCTTTGTCTCTTTGCCACCCACAATGAAATAGGCCCAATAGAATACTTATGGGGACTTCGCTCTATCATGGCTTATGACAGCTGTGTCAACCCCTACATTAGCAAGCAATAAAGATCGACAGATTTTTCACATGATCTGACTGAGCTGTGATCGGTGATTCTGCTGCAACACAATAAATTATATTATTAGTCAGTTCAAATAATGTTTTGCTTTTTTATTCTTTCTATATATAATAAAAAAAGTGTTTAGAATGTTATTAATTAATTAATTGTGTTGTGAGCTTTTTTTTGAAAATTATACTATTAAATCCTAAAACAAACCACTTAAAAAACTGCAACAGTAGATTTGGTTTTGCATGTATTAATTCTCATTTATTATATAATTTTTTTGGCATCTTATTGCTGTGATGTTTATGTTTGGTAGTCTGTCTGTCTGTCGGTTATTGTATTAAGTTGTTATTGTGTTATGCAGTATTTTTATGAGAGCACCTAACAGCAAATTATCACTTTAAGGAGGAACTATCCATAAATACTCATATAAAGTAAACTGAACTGAACATCAAGAGCTGGGGACCAATGTTTAAGCTGACAAGAAATTACCTTACTGTATGTGATTGGCATGATATTATATTATACCAAAAAACTATTTACATACGTCAAGACGGCAATAATACTCAAAGCTCTGGAGAAGCAACAAGGGATTTGGCCAATGTGTTATTGCAAATATGATTTTGAGTTTTGCATCATAAATTGTGGAACTTTTAAGGTTTTAACATTGCACAAGCCAAATGCAAAAATGTAAAATAAATAAATAAATAAAATACAATATTTTTGTGTTCTTTTTGTCTCGTGATCTAATTGACAAATTTTTCATTAGAACAATTATTTTATTGTTGGTCTATAATACACTCCACACCAAATATTTCAGATATATAAAATTAACTGACGCCGTTTTTTAAATACCATTTTTTGCCTTCATATCTTCATACAGCTCCAATTTGCTGAGCATTTCCTCTCTCTCCTCTTGCAATTCAGTTATGCGACTGTGTAGGGATGTGACATCAGGGGACATATTGACACATATGCCAGACTGAAGTAAAATAAATAAATAAAAAAACAAGAAAAAAAACAGGAGTTAATTAAGTTGGATTTTCATATATGCATCTCTCAAAAAAAAAAAACTGGTAGCACTATACAGTACCTGAACTTTTTTAAGCTCCTCCTCGAGCTGCCTGATCCGAGACTTGGACCAAGCCTTCATCTTTAGGAACTTTGTTTCTGCTTTATTGGCTTCGGCTTCTTTCAATTTCACTTGGGCTGATTTAAACAGAAGAAAATGAATAAAAATCTTCAAACAAAGCCACTGAGAAGAATATTTTCAACAGAGTGAGGGTATTAAGCTGTATATCAATATATATGAATCATCAATCACTTTAAGATAATAATAATCCCAGTTTTGAGTTTTTTTATCAGCTTTCCTGGCTTTTTCATGACAAAAACAGATAAAATATAACAATAAAAAGATATCAACAAATTTAATTATATACACAAAATAAGATACAATTCTACCAACAAAAAATAATAATCTACCATATTTGCATAATTCTCTCCAGAAAAAAATGCTGTTTAACAAAAATGAAAATTGTTCTCTGCAAACGTCTACAGTTTAAGTCAGAATTATTGGCCTGCCTTTTAATTTTTTTTCTTTTTTAAATATTTCCTAAATTATGTTTAACAGGGCAGGGAAACTTTCATAGTATGTCTGTTCATATTTTTGTGCTGGAGAAAGTCTTATTTGTTTTATTCGGCTAGAATAAAAGCAGTTATCAGTTTTTTTACATTTTGAGGAAAAAATTATTAGCCCCTTTAAGCATTTTTTTCCACTGTCTACAGAACTACTGTCTACAGTGTCTTGAAAAATATCTAGTTAAATATTATTTACTGTCATCATGGCAAAGATAAAAGAAATCAGTTATTAGAAATAGGTTATTAAAACTATTATGTTTAGAAATGTGTTGGAAAAAAAATCTACTCTATGTTAACAGAAATTGGGGAAAAAATAAACAGGGGGGCTAATAATTTTGACTTCAGCTGTATGTTTGACAATTAGATAGCAATTGCAATATTGAAACATAAGAGCATTAATAATCATAATATTTTTTCAAGCAAAGATTCAGTTCAATCAGGAATTTGACTGAATTACTTGACCACACTGTGCATCACAACTGTTCTGATCCAATTTGCATATTCAGTCTTTAATTTTATGGAATATCTGCATTGGTATTTATGCCAATGATGCTCTGTGGGTAGGCCCGCAATAACAGCCTGCAACAACAGTAGCAGCAGCAACAAGAGTATCATATCATACTGTACATGCACAACTGCACAAAAAAATTGCATTGACAATCTCAACAAGGCACTGCTTCTTTCAGTGACACACTGAAAACAGGTTTATTTGAAATACCAAGTCACTATGTGAGAGCAGCAGTGCATGAGGCGGTGCATGAGGAAAGCCAAGAGAATCATCAGCGACTCCAGCCACCCAAGCCATAGATTTTTCTCTCTGCTACCCTCAGACAGACAGTTCAGCAGCATCCGGTCACGCACCAGCCGACTGAAGGAAAGTTTTTCCCTCAGACTATCAGGCTGATGAACACTTAACACACCCCACACAAATGGACATGCCCCTTACTGCGCACCATCAATTTGTAGCATGCACTGCACTTTAACCAACCCATACTTGAAGCAATACTGCCTACAACTATGTGTACACCTATTCATTGTACATATCGCTGTCAACATTGCCAATTGTTCAGTTTTTTTGGGAGTATGCTGTTGTATGTTGTGGTATTATGTCTTTGTATTTGCAAAGCCAGCACCTAAGCTTTTCACTCATCACAGCACACGTGCTGCTGATAATGTGACAATAAAAGTGATTTGGTTTGACTTGAGAAGACTGGCATTTGACCTTAAAACAAGGTTATTTGAGAAATAAAGGTTAAACTGCAGATGTGCTTCTCTAAGCATGTAACATAACGGAGTATACCTTGCAGCTCTGTGACTCTCTGAGTAGTGATGGAGGTGGATAAGTTTGCGTGTGCTTCTGCAGGCAGTGATATGGATCGCTGAAGGGTCTCCAGCTGTCGGCGCAAGGCCTGCTCTCTCTCCATCATCTCAGCCTCATGTTTATCAGCAGCCCTGCAAAGCTCAGCCTCATGTTTCTCCATCAGATCTTTGAGCCGAGCTCGAGCAATGTGTCGTTCCGCGTCCAGCTTTGATTCAGAGTGTTCTCTCTCACTCCGCAAGCGCTGCATTTGTTCTGTCAGCTCCTACCAAACAAACACACACACATAAATTATGGCAAATAAAATCTGAGAATGATTTAGAAGACTGACTATATAATTGCTTGTGTGTTCATATTTCAATACGACAAACAAATATATAAATAGAAATAGATCAATTCAATTAACAAAAACTATATATTAAAAGTTAAACATGATTTGTTCAATTCAATTTTAGATAAGTAACTTAAAATTCATCCTGGTGACACTTTTTTAAAAACATTCAAAGAGATTTCATTTTAAAAATCTTGTCTAATGACACTGACTTAATAAATATGCAGTGAAATTAAAATGATTTTTTTTAGACGTTAGCATCAGTCTGCTTTAAGGATATCTATAAGCTAGTGTGATCCAAAACTGTGACAAAATTTGCATTTAAAAGATATAAACATTTACAAGGGTTTAGAACAGATGAAAAGTCCCTCTATGGAGATTATTAAATCTTGAAGAAGACCTTGCAGTAGAACAGATGTTATATATTAATGCAAGACAATGTCTCATTCAGTTTAAAGTGCTTCATGGGCTTCATTATTTAAAGTGTAACTTGTATAAAATATTTCCAAAAGTGTCCCCAGTGTGTGACAAACGTCAGTTTTTAGATACCAACCTGTCTCATTCCTATATTATGTGTCCCAAACTACAGAGTTTCTGGTACAAAATATTTCTTTTATTTTTTCAGTTACATTAGACATTCCGATTAAACCAGACCCTATATTAATTATATTTGGAGTTTCTGAAGAATCTTTGAGACTTACACGGGTACAACAAGAGTTTGTTTCATATAGGTTGATCTCTGCCAAAAACTTAACCTTTTGTTTTGAAAGAAAAAAAATATCCAACTCCTAATTTATGGCTGACAGAGTAAACCGGTACATTACATCTGGAAAAAATTAGATATAGCCTAATAGACAAGGTTTTATTATTTGAAAAAAAATTGGTCCCTTTTTTTTTCCTTTTCACAAACTTTTGATTAATTTGTTTACTATGCCTTTAGTACCTACGTTTATTGTTGGATAGCACTGGTGGGTGGTTGGTTGGGGAATGCATGTTAATTTTTTTGTTTTATTATTATTTTTATGACTGTTGTTTGTTGCTGGTTTTGTTTTTATTGTTTTTTTCTTCAAATGTCTAATTGCTAGAATGCAAGTTTAATGTTCATGTTTTAAAAAAAGTTAATTTTCAAGTAAATGTCTGCAAAATTTTTCTAATAATAAAAATATTGAAACCAAAAGATTTAAACATGCAAAGCTTGGGTTTATCACTTCCACCTAAACGGGTCAACAATTTTTTGATTACTTCTCTTTTTTGATACTGCTCTATAGTATCTAACATTCCCCACCCCATCAAGACGCTTCTCATTTGATGTGCTTGAGTGCAATAACTTCTGCTGGCAGAGATGTGATAAAATTAAATACTATTGGCTGTTTTTTTTTTTAAAAGAGAGGGGTTACTATATGTCCTGCTTTGTCCTTTGTTAATATCTGTGCGGGGCCTTGTTAATGTCTTTGGGGGCCCCCTGAATGTATGGGCCCTTAGAATCGTCCTAAATTCTCCCCCTAGCGGCCGTGGCTCCAAGTGGTGCTCGCTGCAGAGCCATACTTACGATACCACTCATATATATATATATTTTTTTATAAGAGAAATCTAGCATTAAAGAAAACGTTCACCCAAAAATTCAGAAAATCATTTACCTTTTTTCTACTATCTTTAGCTATAAATTGTTATTCAAACTTTGAGTCTCTTTCTTCAGTTGAACACAAAAGATGATATTGAAAAAAAATGATGGTAGCTGGCACTTTCCTACTATGGAAGTTGTTGGGTGCCAGCAATCAGCATTCTTCACAATATTAATATATTGTATTCATCAGAAGAAAGTAACCACACGAGGGAGAATATATTAATAGGTCATTTTCATTTTTAGGTAAACAATATTTTTCAGCTAAAACAACAAAAAAAATATCAAGACCACTTATTATTTAGTTAATATTGTACCAAATATACATCTTTCTAGTTTTGAAAACCTCAAGATATGTTATAATATAAGGCTGAAATCAAAGTTTAAGTTTTACTAATCTACTAAAATCTGGCTTTTTGACATTGACATAACAAGCCTGAACATGAATTAACTACATGGAATGAATCAACAGTTACTGAACAGATGATTGCCTTCTACTACTCTTATTTAAACATATTAATTATAGCAGGTTTGACCAGACTGTCCATTGTAAACCGTGATGAGTGATACAAAGAGCAGCTCACAGAGGCCAGTTTTAAACCAAGCAACATTTCTAAAGCAAATTCTCAGCTAACTAGAATGATTGAATTTTATTAATTTAATTAAAAACACTCACACACACACACACACACGATATTTTAATAGATATTTTTCAAAACACTAGTATTCAGTGGCATTTAAAAGCTTAACTAGGTTAATTTGATTAACTAGGCAGGTTAATGTAATAAGGCAAATTATTGTATGAAGATGGTTTGTTCTGTAGACTATAGAAAAAAATATATATAGCTTAAAGGGGCTAATATTTCAAGTGGTGCTCACTGCAGAGCCATTTGGGCAGAGCTGATCTCCAGCGAGGGGGAGCATGAGCTCTTGTTCCACCTTTCTTGCACTTCTTCTACGAGTGATGTCACTGGGGGTAGGGTTAGGGGTGGGTTTGGTGTACGCATTAAAACAGCTTATAGGAGGAGGAGCAAGAGCTCATGCTCCCCCTCGCTGGAGCTCAGCTCTGCTGAAATGGCTCAGCAGTGAGCACCGTCTCAATAATTTTGACCTTTGGTTTAAAAAAATTTAAAAAAGACTACCTTTATTCTAGTCGAAATAAAACAATTAAGACTTTCTCCGGAAGAAAAATATTATCAGATCAGACACTGAAAATGTCCTTGCTCTGTTAAACATCATATGGGAAATAATTTAAACAGAAGTAGGCAGTTTATAATAATAAATATTATTAATAGTTTACCACCACCACCCACCAAAAAAACACTCACTGTTTTCTTGCCTTCTATTTATGTCTTTTTATGGCATTTTAAGTGCAGCACCACAATATGAATCACTTTATCCCTGAACAAAGTACAACAAGCAATATTTGACAGTGGCTATATAAGTTAAACAATCAAAGCACTAGAATGCGAAAATCACCATGTTCTGTGAAATATTCTGCTCTACGCTTTCAGAGAATAGCACTGTAACATATACATCTCATATTTCAAAGCAATTGCTATTAAAATAGTAAAAACTTTTTAAAAGTGACTATTTCTATAAGATGAATACAGTAATCTTTAACTTTATACTTGTGGACAACATGAACATATGACGTTAAAATTTAATATGAAGACAGATTAAAAACTCACAACCCTAGAGAAGATTTTGTACAGAACCACAGCATGACCTGCAATGTTTAATTTAGAAACAAACATTTAGTTTTGATTAAAAAAAAAAATAAAAACACAAATAAAATAATTCCAATTCCTCATGGATTGTAATCAAGTCACTGTATGCTTGAATGGCATCAAATTAAAAAAATATCCCACTCATTGCACTGACACAGAAAATATTCTTTCAGAAACAGAAATTACCTTGACTTGCTCATCTTTACTGCTGAGTACTGCATCTTTCTCCCTGATCAACTCTTTTAAATGAGACACAAGTTCCTCCATCTGTGCCAGCTGCTCCGTGACCTCTGAAAATCTTATATCAGAGCCCATCTCCACTAGCGGTGAGCCAGGAGCCTGAGACAAGAAATTTTTCTATTAGTGATGATAACCCTTCATGTGATAGTACTTTATGCACACTGGTTATTACCCCAAATGATTCCACTATAGAGGGTGAATGGTGGTGTTAAAAAAGGATGCAAAAATCAAAATGTTGTAATGATTTTTTTTTTTATTGTTGTTATTGTTTTTGTTTATTTTTAAATATGTTGAACGCAAAATACAACATTTTGAAGAAAGCTGTAAATCTGTAACCATTGGCTTCTGTAGTTTTTGCTTTTCCTATGGAAATCAGTTGATTGTTGTTGTCAGACGTTTTGCTTTCTTCAAAATAGCTTCTTTTGTGTTCAGAAGAAAGAATCATGTAAAGGTTTGGAACCACTAAGCTGAAGGAAAATAAAAGAATGGATTTATTTTTTTGGGTAAACTGTCCCTTTAAATGTGGTTTATTTGCAGGCAGTGCCAAAGTGTGTGGACATTTTTTTTGCAATTTCTGTGCAAATTTATGCTGAATTATTCTGAGAGTATGATAACTAAAAACACAACAATCACATTCCTTCTGCTTATCAGGGGCAGCCACTGCAGACTAATTCATTACATTCATACATTATGGCCAGTTTAGTTTAACCAATTAACTTAAAAACTTAAAACATAAAGTACACACTCACTCTCTCTCTCTCACACACACACACACACACACACACACACACACACACACACACACACACACACACACACACACACACACACACACACACACACACACACACACACACACACACACACACACACACACACACACACACACACACACACACACAAATAAAAGTTTACATACATTCTAAAAAAAGACCATAACCATGTCTGACAGTAAATCATGCTAAACATTTACAATTTTAGGTCTGTTGGGATTACCTAAATGATTTGCATTTGCTAAATGCCAGAATAATGAGAGAATTATTTTTTTGAGAATTTTTTTATTAATTTCTAGACAGTCAAGAGTTTACATACATTTCCATTGTAATTTTTTAGCTTTGCTTTTAAACTGTATAACTTTGGTCAAATGTTTTGGGTATCCTTCCACAAGCTTCTCGCAATAGTTTGCAGGAATTTTGGCCCATTTCTCCTGACAGAACTGGTGTAACCGAGTCAGATTTGTAGGCTGTCTTGCTCTCACAAGTTTTTTCATCTCTGCCCACAAATTTTTATAGGACTGATATCGGGGCTTTGTGATGGCCACTCCAAAACATTCACTCTGTTGTCCTTAAAGCATATTTTAACTAATTTGGCAGTATGCTTGGGGTCATGGTCTGTTTGGAAGACCCATTTGTGGCCAAGTATTTATTTCCTGGCTAATGTCTTGATATGTTGCTTCAGTATTTCTACATAATTTTCTTTTTTTTCATGATGCCATCTATGCTGTCAAGTGGACCAGTCCCTCCTGCAGCAAAACAGCCCAACAACATGATGCTGCCACCCCCATACTTCACAGTTGGGATGTTGTTCCTGGGCTTGCAAGCTTTCCCCTTTGTTTTCCAAATGTAACACTGGTCATTTTGGTCAAACAGTTCAATCTTAGTTCCATCAGACCAAAGGGCATGTCTCCAAAAATTATTCTTTTTCCTAGTGTAATTTAGCAAATTGTAATCTGGCTTTTTTGTGGATTCTGGCTTGTTGATTTTCCTATGTTGTTACACAAGGAAGTAGTGTGTTTGAGGTTTTCCTTAAATACTGTTCTACCGTATGCCTCCGATTAACTCAAATGTTGTCAATTAGCCAATCAGAAACTTCCAAAACCTTGACAATGTCATCTGACCTTTTTCAGAGGCATAATAGTCTTATTGTATGTAAACTTAAATTTCAAAGTTATAACAATTTGTCAAAAAAATATCTCTTTCATTATTCTGCTATTAGGCATTACAGAAACAAATTTGATAATCTTAACTTACCTAAAAGAGAAAAAGTTTATCCACATTAACATCTGACTTTTTTATTTACTATTTTTTTACTACTAACTGCAAATATTTTTATTAAACCATATGTTAAAATATTATTTGAAAATATTACTTAACAAAATGTATCGTACATAAGTCATGCACATTTGCATATTGTTCAATAATATTACTGAAATTAATATAAAACGGAGTGTTTGTGTGTGTGTTTATTTACACATAAGTAAATAAATAGTCTCAGTAATGAGCTATAAATCTGTGGAATTAAACAGATGATGTGTGGGCCTACTTATTACACAGCTAATCACAGCTAAAAACAACACTACCATGCTACATTTAAAAACTAATTATTTATCATTTAAAAATGCAGTTCACTTCTACTGAAAAGAATGTTAACGTTACACACTTACTTCATGAGCTGTGCTGGACTCCTCTGCGGAAAACCACCTCAGCATTGTTGATATAGCCTTTGGCCTAAGACTTGATGTCTTAGACAGGGGATTTCAAATAGAGCTATAAAGGCTATACAGCACCCATTTTACAGTCCTACGCCAAGTTCTTCAAACTGGTGAGTCCACTGGTCTGTAATTAATGTTATAATTTATGGTTACAAAAACGTTTATAATTTAAATGATTTTATAAACATTACTGAAATGAGCAAGACAATTCCAGATAGTTTAAAACAAGTATGTCATATGATTTTAAGCTTTTTTGTTATTCAAAACATCAGAATCTTTGAGTTAAGTCAATTAACATGTAAACAATTGTTCTACAATTATAGAATCGCCCCCACTCCAACAAAGAGACAAAACATCTACGCACACCATGATTGCAGGAGATAATCTCAATATGATCGTCTAAAACTGAAAGCAAGACTGACAGCTCTTAATAATAATTAAAAGTGAAATATCCCTACACAATCTTACCTGCCTCCCAATAACAATCGCGTCACATTATGAACCGAATACATGCTTAAAACGATATGTTTACCCGATATGTCTACTCGTACATGTTCCAAATGCCGTACTGAAATGTATTGAAACGTAGTAGTCCTGTAACTAATTATCTGCTGTGTTAAACGAAGTGATAAACACTCATCTTTTGCTAATACGCAAGGTTCTTCTTCTTGTTTAAGCACGGCTCGCTGCTGTAGATCACTCCTGCCACCTAATGTACATTGAAGCCATTACATGAACCTTGCTTAATTTGTTTTATAGGAGGAGGGGGAGACTGCAGACTTGGATCCAGACAGATCTACGGCCTGAGCGAGATATATCCAGCTGCAGGCCCGCAGAACCACACACGTTTGAGGCACACACAATCTAGGACACACAATCTAGGCAAACCATATATGGTAACTAACTCTTTAGCATTATCGCCACCTATTGAATTTCACAAATATGGTTTGCCATTTCAGTCAATTTTATTATTATATCGTAACGATCATTTTAAAGTCTCTGTAGTTTCTGAACTTAAATTATGTCAATAAAAATAATTGGTTAAAGACACTTATGACTTTATTCATGTGTCCATATACACAAAGAAAACATAATAGACCGTCTAATTGTTGGATTAAGTGTAATAAACTAATTCAAGCTCTTAATATTATCATACTTCGTTAAAATCACGTTGTTGTAAAATATAAAAAAGCAAACAATAATGTCACTTTAAAATAAATTAGCCTTCTATAGTTAACCATTTAAACAATATAGTTATAAACTGATTATCTTAACTGATTATAATTATAAGTTTATATATAAACTACTATCTTTTACTAAACTGTCACTGTTAAAGCTGTTATATATATATATATATATATATATATATATATATATATATATATATATATATATATATATATATATATATATATATATATATATATATATATATATATGTGTGTGTGTGTGTGTGTGTATATGTGTGTGTGTGTATATGTGTGTGTGTGTGTGTGTGTATATATATATATGTGTGTGTGTGTATATGTGTGTGTGTATACACTTATGATTTTTTTATTAATAGTTAATATTTTATTAATAGTTTTATTAAGAGTATTAAATGTGGGAAATCATTAATTAAAAGTTTATTAGAAAATTAAGCTAATAAACACCGCTTGAGTAAAATATTAATATAGTGTTATACATTTGTTACATGTAAAAATATTTTATTACATATAATGTATTATTGCCTATATTAACTTGCTATTATTTCCTTCATCATAAATTAATCCATTATATAAATTAAACCGGTCCAAATGAGATCATTCAGCAAGGCCAGCAAACGTGTATCTGCCAAATTATTGTCAGGTAATAAAGACTGATCAGCTATAATGACTGATTAAAAACTGTTCACTCTATTATATTGAATGGCGATCGGAAACAATGCTCCCCATTCGGCCGTCTCAATCGCAATATTTGTGAAATAAAGTAAAGTTAACACTATTGTTTATTGTGTACAATATTTATTAATCAAATATATCAAAATATATCGATGAAGATGTCCAAAAAGACGTTATAACTTTAACATCCGTCATAACCATTTATGGTTTGCCTAGATTGTGTGTCCTAGATTGTGTGTGCCTAAAACGTGTGTGGTTCTGCGGGTCTGCAGCTGGATATTATTGGCCTGAGCAGTTTTACGGCCCAGGCAGTTTTACACCCCTGTTGTTCCTGACGCGTCTAGTAGTGGGAGCACAGTACAGTATAAGCATCCAGAGCTTTATCACACCCAATCAAACGCGACACGATGAAGAGGTATGGTAAATACGTGTTTAAAACATTAGCAAACATGAAACTTAAACATTTTTTATTAGATTAAGGTCGATATGAGTGTATGTCAACACAAACAAATTGGTGTAATATAACAGCAATGTGTTAGTTTGACTAAATTTTAGCAAGGCAGGCTAGCTACATGTTCTACATCAACAAAAAAAGTAAAAGAACATTAACCTACATAAGAAAGTGTGTTATGTAGGCTAGTTTTCATTTACTTTTTTTTCTCAGCAAGGGAGTAATTATTATATATTTAATAACTAATTTAAAGATATATATTTTCTCATAGATTAGACAATACACTTGCGTGGTCTGGGTAGTCAGCCAAATCTACACTACAACTACTCTACATTATTCCTCCATATTTGACTTTCTTAAATATTGAAATAAATCTAAACAGATCTGAAAATTGAATTGATTTTATTTAAAAATTTTAAATTGCATTGCATTCAATTACATTTGATATAATGCAATCCTGTTCTAGTTTAAACAATTAAGCTATCATATAAATGCATGGAGAAACTCAAAATTATAAATGGTCTACTTATTTTTGTTCATTTAGCTATACAGTACATTTTATATATTAGCAATGAAGTTTACATGCATTCATATTGTTTATCACTTATTGTTTCATAATATTTATTGTAACAATTTGTTACAAAGAAAATAAATATGCTAAATATGGGAAAGTCAGGATCACAATTTGTAGCTAATAACAAAACATTTAAAATAATGACTTGATCATTTTGTTATACCTCAAGTTATAATTCTTAAATCATAAATCAAATAAAAAAAATATTTTTATGTTTTGAATAGGTCCAGGTAATATATAAAATGGCATGACATTTTTTTCTTTTTCTTTTCCATTCCTTACTGTTTCTGAGGATTAAGATCCTTGCTGTTTCTGAGGATTACGAATTTTTAGATATTTGGACTAGAAACAAGTCAGAAACTCTTAAGTAAGAAAATGATTTTTACAGAGTATTTACTTTTCTTTTTTTCTTTTTTTGATGTAAGGATTCAGCTTCATTTAAAGAAAACTGGCAAACTGGTAAGTGTATCAATTCTGCATATTATCTAGTAAGTTAATAACTCACTTTCTGATACATTAACTTAGCTTTCATATTTACCGTGATCTAATTAAAAATATATATTAATGAACAGGACATTTAATAATCTGAGATTGTTGACTTTAAATGTATTATTTGGCCATGTATCTTTCAGCCCTCCTACTGGACGCATTAGGAACAACAGGGGCCTAAAACTGTGGGACGTAAAACTGCCTGGGCCGTAAAACTTCTTGGATCCATGTCTGCAGACGCCCTATATAGGTTTATAGAGTGGAGGAACTATGATGTCACTTTGTAGGCTAATCGGCTGCTAGCATAAAACTGGTTCCCTCGTGAAAATCACTTTAGGATTTTTCCATAGGCTTTTCAAAGTTTGCAAATAATAAGCTCTGTGTTCAAACACTGTTCATTACACTTACATGTTTTGTCTAGCCGGATAATCCTCACAACTAAATACAACTTTGAACATTTTTGAATCTTAAAAGCAAACGCAAGAATTGAAAAGCTAAGTGCCCTCGGGGCACTCGGCTGTGACGTCAGCACCACCCTGCTACAGACAACCTATCAAACTTATTTTTAGAAATAATGTCCATGACAAAAAGTTAATCTCTCTGTTTACAATATTATAATCCACGGTACATATTATAAACAAATAAATACGCAAAAACACATAGACCTGTTTGCCTTTTGGATTATTTTTACATGGGAAATACATCTGTTTTGCTTTATGGTTGTTCAAAAAGTTTAAAAACTGTGCAAAAATCTGCCTACATAGTATTATCATAAGACACGTTTAAATAAGTGTAGCGCTTGCGAGCACACAGCACGCTTACATTAACCGACGACAGAAATGAGGCGTGATGAGGAACAAGTCTATCAAATGCCTGCAATCTCTATTATGGATCGAGAACAACATTAAATTTTCCTTTTTTGACACGAAGTACAGCGAAAAGCAGCCCATACAGTCACATCTGCTATACGTTTTATGGAGGAGTGTAAACATTGCAGTTATGACAGAGTTAAATGTGTTCAGATAAAGAAAAAAAGACGAAAAATCACTTGATCACGTTAAAATGACAGTTAACATGCATATAATTTTTACACATTTTTTCACACGTTTGCATTATTGAGAGAAGGACAGAGACAGGCTGCACTGGTGAGCAGCATCTTCATATTATCGTTTATTAAAATAAAAGATCAACAAATGAATCTGTCTCGACAGCCTTTACAAGTGAACACATTATCTACACACAATCTGAATTTCCAACTTGAATAATTATACAAACTATAAAATACTATTCATGAAAATACCTAAATAACAGACAAATCCAAATGCCCAACACAAGCGAGCTGTGCTCCAGAGTCCAGTCCAGACCAGATCATCTCGATGACAAATATTGTCCTCAACAAAGCCTGTAGTCCCATTTAGCAAATTGATAGGAACCCTCTTTTTAAAGAAGCATAACCAATTTAAAAAAATCAAGTGTGATGTAACAGCTGTGTTTTATGTCGTAAACCTTATTTAAACAAATTTACTGAAACCCCATACAAAAAACCCATTGACTTTGGGACGAGGGAACCGGAACTGCTAAAATGCTAACTCGCTTCCGGGTTTCTTGCATACAAATTGACATCATAGTTCCTTCACTCAATAGAGAGGGGGAGGGAGAGAGAAAGAGGGAGAAGCCTCTCCATCGCCCCCTGGAGGAGGAAAGAAAAAATGACACAGCTGGGCTTTCCCTTGCTGCTCTGAATAGGACAGAAGTCCCAGAGAAAAGCGAATAGGATGCAATGGAATTGAAAGTTTATAGATAGCAGCAAAGCTGGGAGCTGAAGAAGTGTATTAGCTGACAAATGAAGGAGAACCAAAAGCTTACAGCACCTGGTATTCCCAGGCGGTCTCCCATCCAAGTACTAACCAGGCCCGACCCTGCTTAGCTTCCGAGATCGGACGAGATCGGGCGTGCTCAGGGTGGTATGGCCGTAAGCGAAGGTCGCAGTCAAAATCTGGCTATTTAAAAGGCAGCGGCGAGAGCAGAATAGCTCACACAGACACAACACCGGGAGGAACAACCCTCCTTGTCCTCTCAAGTGTGTATCTGTCAGCCAGTATTTAAACTTACGATGACAACATTTTACCGGAAGTAAAAGCGGCCGATGCTTGGAAAACTTTAAAGCAGACTTGTGCAGCACACGACTTCTGTACAGATGCTTACCGGCCCCTTCATTAGAGACACCTTATTATTTCAGAGTTGCCCCCCCCCCCCCCGTATTTATTTATTTATTTATTTATTTATTTATTCATTTATTATTTTTATGTTTGTGGCATGCACAACATACCAACTTTTATCCAAATATCTGGACTTAAAGCTCCAATGAACGCTGGACAGAGAAACTCCGTGAACACAAACAATCCGGAGATGTGACTAAACATGAACGTGAGTGCTGTTTTTCTCTACAACAAAGGTCATGTTTGTCATGTTACAGATTGCTAATTTTGCACACCTGACCGCTCGTAAAAAGGGTCAGGGGCCAGAGTTTAATCATAAGCAATGAAAGTCCATCACCATTTAACGAATTTGCAAAATAGTCTCGGGCCGCCGGCGATTTTTGTGTGTGAAATGAGCAAAGTTCTATTTTGATACTGGGTAAAAGGCATCACAACATTTTTTGATGGCCTTTTAACAGAGTTTTTCGGCTTTTTAACGGAGCAACTGTGCAAAGTATGAAAAAAACAAACAAACTGTCAATTCACAATATGTTGTGATTCACAAGTGTTTCCCGTTAATTTATGGTTGTGAATTGCATCACGGGACCCTGATCTCTGCTCTGTCGACTTTTGATGTTTAAAATTCAACTCTGCAGTTTAAGGTAACCTAGACCGTGTTGCAGTTTGGAATATTAGAACGTATAGGGAGAAAAAAAAAGTATGGAAAATAACATGTGCTTGTTTTTGTAGCGTGTACAACGACAACCCAGACAATATATCACTTTCAACTAATAACCATGTCTATAAAAGTCACTTTTTCGTACTTTTCGAGGTTAGAACCCACCAAACACTAGACGTTGTGCGGACGTGCAGATCACGTATATTTTGCGTCGGTCCGTCCGTGACCATATCTGCACGTCAGTTCGACGTGCAAATCTTGTTGACATATTGACGTCGGACTATGACCACTTTTGGACGTAAATTCAACGTTCAAATCTGACCTATTTTGGACGTATAGCACAAGGTCTAGCGCAGAATACATTTTGTTGAGGAAAAAAAAAATCTGATATATATATATATATATATATATATATATATATATATATATATATATATATATATATCCATTTCTATTTGTTTTGAGTGTTTATTAAATATTCATTTTTGGCTGAACTGTCCATTTAATGCATGTTTCTGGGTTTCTGGTGAATTGGACTGTTTGTTTGTTCGTTAAATAAATATGTTTCAATTTAATGTGCACTGTCTGTTTATTTGTCCTATGGGTGTTTGTCATTTAAAAGAATCACAAACATACATACCCAGCAAACAATCGAGTTGGCGGACCGTCTGCGTTTTTTGGTCGGCACAAATTCAGCGGCTTGATATGGGCGGACCGCCGTCGGCTTACCAGCGGCAAGCCGCCCATTCTAAAAGTTATGTCGGCCCACCGGCGTTTTTTTGGGTGGCATGCCACCAGCGGATTACCGTGGGTGGACCGCCGTCTGGACACCAGTGGCTGACCGATGGCCCACCCGGTGATGTTTTTAATGTTGTTGGCTGTTCTGTACCTGATATAAGTACTTTTGTTTAACACTTTTTACATTTTAAACAAATGAGGCACTAAATAAAAATATAGTTATTAATAAAAGCAAAGTTTAGTAAATAAAACTACAAGAGGTTTTAAATATAACAGGTTATTATTAAAACAAAACAAAATTAAGTTTAAAAATCAAGATTTAATATTAAATGTCATTATTTAATATGTTTATGACTTGTTTAAATGTTTATTTAAATGCTGCGTGACTTTAAAGTGTCCATTACCGAGCCCCATTCAAGCACTGCAGCAGAGAGCGTTGTCATGGAAACGGAGCAACGACACGACACCTGACCGTCAACAGCACTTCTCTCATGCGGCAGTTTTCACTAATTTCAGGTAAGTTTAGTCGCTAAAATCACGCAAATGTTACATATAACTGTTTCTGACACTTTTCTTACTGGTAATTGACATATTTCTGTTGAACATGTTTTTTATAGAGACTGTTGTGTCTTTGGAAAAAGTCCGTTAGAGTTTTAGCAAAGGTAACGTTAGCATTAGGCTAGCTATTGTTTATAAAAGTGTTGGCTTTTAATTACATTTTATGTGTAGATGAGAGGTTTGACAATGTTTTATTGGAGGTAGTCTATTTTATTAAGCCTAAAATAAGCACTGTACTGTCGACAAGAGCGAATTAAAATGTTAAAGTTAGTACAAATGTGTTACTTTGATATTTCACAGTAATGTAAACTAATATTAATTTTAAAAAGTGTTCTGTGGTTTCAGGAGTGACAAAATTACCCCTACAACAGAAGAAAAGAGCCAAGATGAAGGGAGCTAATCACAAAGCTGGAGGAAACACAGGTAAGACTATAATTAACTGTTAAATAGATTCATGTGCATTTTTATAAGAAATCCCTACATTATCATGCATCTGATACATGTCTTGATTGCAGTTATTTTTTTTTTTTGACATCCAAACATAAGTGAGTGGTTTTAAACAATTTTTTACATTGCTTTTCTCAAAGCTGAATTTACAGCGTCAGTGCTCCAGTCCAAAATGTAATATTGTATTCATAATTTGCTGCTGATCAAGCAAGATTTCTTATTTTTATCATGTTTTGTTATTTCAGGATTCATTATTGAATAGAAAGTTTAAATTGAAAAGTATTTGAATCAGAAATCTTAACTCTCTTCTGATCTGTTTTATGCACCCTTGTTTAATACAAGTATCCATTTCTTAAAATGTGTTAGTAATATATATATTTTTTATTACTTCTTTCTAGATTTTGGATCGTCCTCTACTCACTCTACCACTTTGTTTTTCCTTGCCAGACTTCATTCAAGGTAAGTAATATTATAGTGTCACTTAAAAGTGTTCCCAATGATTACTTTTATTAATGTTAATATTAATATCAACTGCATCAAACAAATAGCCTATTAGAATGATTTCTGAAGGATCATCTGACACTAAAGTAATGATGCTAACAAATCAGCTTTGACCTCACATTAATAAAATATATGGTCACATTTATTTTGATGGTCTGTTTGTTGAATTTAAGCTGCATTGCATCTACATGCCATCTAATTCTCATTAGATTATAAGTAGACTGTTAGGGTTGCGGTTAGGGTTGGTGTAAGTTGACATGTACTTGGTAAATTAAGGGTTAGGGTTAGGGTTAGTTAATGTCTGTTGAAGGAGCAGAATCAACAGATATTAAGCAGACAGTCTATTAATACTCAAATGGACCATTTACAATGTATTGAAATTAAAAATCATTATATTAAACTGTAAAAATATTTCAGTGTTACTTTTAAACTGTAAATTAATGTTATCGATCAAATCAATGCAGTCTTGATGTCCAATAAAAAGACAATAAAAAATACAAACATTAATGTCCATAATGACCTAGTTACTGATGATGGACAAAAATAATGACTGATGATTCTGTTATTTCAGGATAAGAAAGAAGCCTGCTACAAGAGAGACAGCGGAAGGGAGCCTCAAAGACATTTTTATTAGGATCTGCTAATCATGAGGGGGCAGACAAAAGAACCTGCATTTTCCTTCAGCTTAATATCAGGGGTCGCCACAGCGTAAGGAACTGGATATTACTTTGGCATATGTTTTACATAGCCTTCCAGCTGCAACCCAGCACTGTGAAACACCCATACACTCTCGTATTCACAGACACTTCTACACTATGTTCAAATTCACCTATAGCACAAGTGTTTGGACTGTGGTGGAAACCCACACCAAAACAGGGAGAACATGCAAACTCCACACAGAAATGCCAGCGGACCCAGCCGGGACTCATACCAGCGACCTTTTTGCTGTGAGGTGACAGTCTGAGCCACTGTGCTGCCCCAGTGTAGTTATTAATAACCTCCAGATGTTTTACAGTTTGATTTTGTAATAATAATGCACGTTTAGATTTATTGTAATATGTTAATATTTATTCGCAATGTAATTTATTCTTATGTTATTTATAATAACGTTAAATGTCATAAGAATGTTATAATTTAATATAATATTATAATAAATAATTATAATAATGTTAAAATATAAACAATAATTTTTTTTAATAGTTTATTTTTATAATGAGAAGTCTCAAAGTTTGTCTTTATTATAGAAAACTCATTGTTGAATGGCTACCACTTTACAATAAGGTTGTATGTATTAGTTAATGTATTTACTAACATAATAAACAATACATTTATTACAGTATTTATTCATCTTTGCTAATGTTGGTAAATGGTAAAAAGTTGTTAATTGTTTATTCATGTTAACTCGCAATGTATTAACTAATGTTAACAAGCATGACTGATTTTATTAATGCATTAGTAAATGCTGTACATAAATTATGCTGTACAGGTATTGTTCATATTAGTTCATATTTAAACCATTAACATTACTTATAAAACTACTGTATAATGTAACTGTTGTATGTATGTTGTTATATTATATTTGTATGTATTTTATATGTATTTTATATTTATTTTGTTATATTTGTTAACGTATGTGTTTTTGAAACATTTCATTAAGTGTTTAATGTATGTTCGTTATGCAGTATTATAAATAAATGTTATAATGATTAAGTATTTTGTACTTGATTTCATTATTGGACATATTTATATTGAATACAATTGTAAAGGCTAATATAATATTTAAAAATGACATGTGGACCGACCGCGGGCCGCCAGCAGACACTTATTTAAAACCAGCGGTCCGATGGCGGACCACCGTCGGAAAAGCGGCGGGAGCCGATGGTGGGCCGCTGGAATAACGATGAGCAAATTGAGGTGGACCGCGGGCGTCGCCCGCCAGTGGACCGCCGACTTTGCCGCCGGCGGGCCGCCAGTGGCCCGCTGGTCTTATGTTAGCTGGGTAATACAAATAAATAAAAGTAAATAGACAAAAAAGACGTCAAAAATACTGTAAAAGGACGTCAAAAAGACGCCGAAAAGACGTCGAAAAAAGACGTTGAAAAGACGTCAATAAAAGACGTCATAAAAACTTTCATTCTGGCTCTTCAGAGGACGTAATTTCAACGTCTGACAGAGACGTAGAAAAGACGTCTTTTGGACGTAACTTTGCTTGGTGGGAAGTTGTTGGGAGAAAGTTCAAGGTCCCAGAATGCAATTCAAAAGCATAAATAAACCGGGGTGGGGGGAGAATTAATAAAAACATGAATCACAAAATACGGAAAACCGCATTTTTACGGAATTTTTTTTTTTTTTCAGTGTAAATGATGTCATCAAAAGAATTAGTTATTCATATAATGATATTAACAGGCCCTCCGTCTGACGCCCTGTATGCTATTGATTTAAAAATGAAAACAAATAAAATGTAGGACTTGAAAAGGCTCAATATTTTATCCATCTATGTGCACTTGGTGAAGGCACATCAGTAGACCGTGAAAAATGGCATTGAGCATGCCAGTGAGTGAGGTTAAACTACTGTACTGTTGGCTTGCAATATGTGGGGGTACTTTTTGTAAATAAATGGTATGTAAGGGCTTCGGGTCCCCCAAAACTTTGTAAACCCGCGTGGGCTATAGCTTGGGGAGCTTGTAGCACTTGACAGTTTCAGTGCGTGCTGCTATTGAGAGGGAGGGGGAGAGAGAGAGAGGGAGAAGCCTCTCCATCGCCCCCTGGAGGAGGAAAGAAAAAATGACACAGCTGGGCTTTCCCTTGCTGCTCTGAATAGGACAGAAGTCCCAGAGAAAAGCGAATAGGAAGCAATGGAATTGAAAGTTTATAGATAGCAGCAAAGCTGGGAGCTGAAGAAGTGTATTAGCTGACAAATGAAGGAGAACCAAAAGCTTACAGCACCTGGTATTCCCAGGCGGTCTCCCATCCAAGTACTAACCAGGCCCGACCCTGCTTAGCTTCCGAGATCGGACGAGATCGGGCGTGCTCAGGGTGGTATGGCCGTAAGCGAAGGTCGCAGTCAAAATCTGGCTATTTAAAAGGCAGCGGCGAGAGCAGAATAGCTCACACAGACACAACACCGGGAGGAACAACCCTCCTTGTCCTCTCAAGTGTGTATCTGTCAGCCAGTATTTAAACTTACGATGACAACATTTTACCGGAAGTAAAAGCGGCCGATGCTTGGAAAACTTTAAAGCAGACTTGTGCAGCACACGACTTCTGTACAGATGCTTACCGGCCCCTTCATTAGAGACACCTTATTAGTTCAGAGTTGCCGCCCCCCCCCCCCCCCCCCCGTTTTGCCCTCGCAACTGCATTATTTATTTATTTATTTATTTATTTATTCATTAATTCAATCATTTATTTATTTAAATATTTAAATATTTATTTATTTATTTATTTATTTATTCATTTATTATTTTTATGTTTGTGGCATGCACAACATACCAACTTTTATCCAAATATCTGGACTTAAAGCTCCAATGAACGCTGGACAGAGAAACTCCGTGAACACAAACAATCCGGAGATGTGACTAAACATGAACGTGAGTGCTGTTTTTCTCTACAACAAAGGTCATGTTTGTCATGTTACAGATTGCTAATTTTGCACACCTGACCGCTCGTAAAAAGGGTCAGGGGCCAGAGTTTAATCATAAGCAATGAAAGTCCATCACCATTTAACGAATTTGCAAAATAGTCTCGGGCCGCCGGCGATTTTTGTGTGTGAAATGAGCAAAGTTCTATTTTGATACTGGGTAAAAGGCATCACAACATTTTTTGATGGCCTTTTAACAGAGTTTTTCGGCTTTTTAACGGAGCAACTGTGCAAAGTATGAAAAAAACAAACAAACTGTCAATTCACAATATGTTGTGATTCACAAGTGTTTCCCGTTAATTTATGGTTGTGAATTGCATCACGGGACCCTGATCTCTGCTCTGTCGACTTTTGATGTTTAAAATTCAACTCTGCAGTTTAAGGTAACCTAGACGGTGTTGCAGTTTGGAATATTAGAACGTATAGGGAGAAAAAAAAAGTATGGAAAATAACATGTGCTTGTTTTTGTAGCGTGTACAACGACAACCCAGACAATATATCACTTTCAACTAATAACCATGTCTATAAAAGTCACTTTTTCGTACTTTTCGAGGTTAGAAGTTGTTGGGAGAAAGTTCAAGGTCCCAGAATGCAATTCAAAAGCATAAATAAACCGGGGTGGGGGGAGAATTAATAAAAACATGAATCACAAAATACGGAAAACCGCATTTTTACGGAATTTTTTTTTTTTTTTCAGTGTAAATGATGTCATCAAAAGAATTAGTTATTCATATAATGATATTAACAGGCCCTCCGTCTGACGCCCTGTATGCTATTGATTTAAAAATGAAAACAAATAAAATGTAGGACTTGAAAAGGCTCAATATTTTATCCATCTATGTGCACTTGGTGAAGGCACATCAGTAGACCGTGAAAAATGGCATTGAGCATGCCAGTGAGTGAGGTTAAACTACTGTACTGTTGGCTTGCAATATGTGGGGGTACTTTTTGTAAATAAATGGTATGTAAGGGCTTCGGGTCCCCCAAAACTTTGTAAACCCGCGTGGGCTATAGCTTGGGGAGCTTGTAGCACTTGACAGTTTCAGTGCGTGCTGCTATTGAGAGGGAGGGGGAGAGAGAGAGAGGGAGAAGCCTCTCCATCGCCCCCTGGAGGAGGAAAGAAAAAATGACACAGCTGGGCTTTCCCTTGCTGCTCTGAATAGGACAGAAGTCCCAGAGAAAAGCGAATAGGAAGCAATGGAATTGAAAGTTTATAGATAGCAGCAAAGCTGGGAGCTGAAGAAGTGTATTAGCTGACAAATGAAGGAGAACCAAAAGCTTACAGCACCTGGTATTCCCAGGCGGTCTCCCATCCAAGTACTAACCAGGCCCGACCCTGCTTAGCTTCCGAGATCGGACGAGATCGGGCGTGCTCAGGGTGGTATGGCCGTAAGCGAAGGTCGCAGTCAAAATCTGGCTATTTAAAAGGCAGCGGCGAGAGCAGAATAGCTCACACAGACACAACACCGGGAGGAACAACCCTCCTTGTCCTCTCAAGTGTGTATCTGTCAGCCAGTATTTAAACTTACGATGACAACATTTTACCGGAAGTAAAAGCGGCCGATGCTTGGAAAACTTTAAAGCAGACTTGTGCAGCACACGACTTCTGTACAGATGCTTACCGGCCCCTTCATTAGAGACACCTTATTAGTTCAGAGTTGCCGCCCACACCCCCCCCCCCCCCCCCCCCCGTTTTGCCCTCGCAACTGCATTATTTATTTATTTATTTATTTATTTATTCATTAATTCAATCATTTATTTATTTAAATATTTAAATATTTATTTATTTATTTATTTATTTATTTATTCATTTATTATTTTTATGTTTGTGGCATGCACAACATACCAACTTTTATCCAAATATCTGGACTTAAAGCTCCAATGAACGCTGGACAGAGAAACTCCGTGAACACAAACAATCCGGAGATGTGACTAAACATGAACGTGAGTGCTGTTTTTCTCTACAACAAAGGTCATGTTTGTCATGTTACAGATTGCTAATTTTGCACACCTGACCGCTCGTAAAAAGGGTCAGGGGCCAGAGTTTAATCATAAGCAATGAAAGTCCATCACCATTTAACGAATTTGCAAAATAGTCTCGGGCCGCCGGCGATTTTTGTGTGTGAAATGAGCAAAGTTCTATTTTGATACTGGGTAAAAGGCATCACAACATTTTTTGATGGCCTTTTAACAGAGTTTTTCGGCTTTTTAACGGAGCAACTGTGCAAAGTATGAAAAAAACAAACAAACTGTCAATTCACAATATGTTGTGATTCACAAGTGTTTCCCGTTAATTTATGGTTGTGAATTGCATCACGGGACCCTGATCTCTGCTCTGTCGACTTTTGATGTTTAAAATTCAACTCTGCAGTTTAAGGTAACCTAGACGGTGTTGCAGTTTGGAATATTAGAACGTATAGGGAGAAAAAAAAAGTATGGAAAATAACATGTGCTTGTTTTTGTAGCGTGTACAACGACAACCCAGACAATATATCACTTTCAACTAATAACCATGTCTATAAAAGTCACTTTTTCGTACTTTTCGAGGTTAGAAGTTGTTGGGAGAAAGTTCAAGGTCCCAGAATGCAATTCAAAAGCATAAATAAACAGGGGTGGGGGGAGAATTAATAAAAACATGAATCACAAAATACGGAAAACCGCATTTTTACGGAATTTTTTTTTTTTTCAGTGTAAATGATGTCATCAAAAGAATTAGTTATTCATATAATGATATTAACAGGCCCTCCGTCTGACGCCCTGTATGCTATTGATTTAAAAATGAAAACAAATAAAATGTAGGACTTGAAAAGGCTCAATATTTTATCCATCTATGTGCACTTGGTGAAGGCACATCAGTAGACCGTGAAAAATGGCATTGAGCATGCCAGTGAGTGAGGTTAAACTACTGTACTGTTGGCTTGCAATATGTGGGGGTACTTTTTGTAAATAAATGGTATGTAAGGGCTTCGGGTCCCCCAAAACTTTGTAAACCCGCGTGGGCTATAGCTTGGGGAGCTTGTAGCACTTGACAGTTTCAGTGCGTGCTGCTATTGAGAGGGAGGGGGAGAGAGAGAGAGGGAGAAGCCTCTCCATCGCCCCCTGGAGGAGGAAAGAAAAAATGACACAGCTGGGCTTTCCCTTGCTGCTCTGAATAGGACAGAAGTCCCAGAGAAAAGCGAATAGGAAGCAATGGAATTGAAAGTTTATAGATAGCAGCAAAGCTGGGAGCTGAAGAAGTGTATTAGCTGACAAATGAAGGAGAACCAAAAGCTTACAGCACCTGGTATTCCCAGGCGGTCTCCCATCCAAGTACTAACCAGGCCCGACCCTGCTTAGCTTCCGAGATCGGACGAGATCGGGCGTGCTCAGGGTGGTATGGCCGTAAGCGAAGGTCGCAGTCAAAATCTGGCTATTTAAAAGGCAGCGGCGAGAGCAGAATAGCTCACACAGACACAACACCGGGAGGAACAACCCTCCTTGTCCTCTCAAGTGTGTATCTGTCAGCCAGTATTTAAACTTACGATGACAACATTTTACCGGAAGTAAAAGCGGCCGATGCTTGGAAAACTTTAAAGCAGACTTGTGCAGCACACGACTTCTGTACAGATGCTTACCGGCCCCTTCATTAGAGACACCTTATTAGTTCAGAGTTGACGCCCCCCCACCCCCCCCCCCCCCCCCGTTTTGCCCTCGCAACTGCATTATTTATTTATTTATTTATTTATTTATTCATTAATTCAATCATTTATTTATTTAAATATTTAAATATTTATTTATTTATTTATTTATTTATTTATTCATTTATTATTTTTATGTTTGTGGCATGCACAACATACCAACTTTTATCCAAATATCTGGACTTAAAGCTCCAATGAACGCTGGACAGAGAAACTCCGTGAACACAAACAATCCGGAGATGTGACTAAACATGAACGTGAGTGCTGTTTTTCTCTACAACAAAGGTCATGTTTGTCATGTTACAGATTGCTAATTTTGCACACCTGACCGCTCGTAAAAAGGGTCAGGGGCCAGAGTTTAATCATAAGCAATGAAAGTCCATCACCATTTAACGAATTTGCAAAATAGTCTCGGGCCGCCGGCGATTTTTGTGTGTGAAATGAGCAAAGTTCTATTTTGATACTGGGTAAAAGGCATCACAACATTTTTTGATGGCCTTTTAACAGAGTTTTTCGGCTTTTTAACAGAGCAACTGTGCAAAGTATGAAAAAAACAAACAAACTGTCAATTCACAATATGTTGTGATTCACAAGTGTTTCCCGTTAATTTATGGTTGTGAATTGCATCACGGGACCCTGATCTCTGCTCTGTCGACTTTTGATGTTTAAAATTCAACTCTGCAGTTTAAGGTAACCTAGACGGTGTTGCAGTTTGGAATATTAGAACGTATAGGGAGAAAAAAAAAGTATGGAAAATAACATGTGCTTGTTTTTGTAGCGTGTACAACGACAACCCAGACAATATATCACTTTCAACTAATAACCATGTCTATAAAAGTCACTTTTTCGTACTTTTCGAGGTTAGAAGTTGTTGGGAGAAAGTTCAAGGTCCCAGAATGCAATTCAAAAGCATAAATAAACCGGGGTGGGGGGAGAATTAATAAAAACATGAATCACAAAATACGGAAAACCGCATTTTTACGGAATTTTTTTTTTTTTTTCAGTGTAAATGATGTCATCAAAAGAATTAGTTATTCATATAATGATATTAACAGGCCCTCCGTCTGACGCCCTGTATGCTATTGATTTAAAAATGAAAACAAATAAAATGTAGGACTTGAAAAGGCTCAATATTTTATCCATCTATGTGCACTTGGTGAAGGCACATCAGTAGACCGTGAAAAATGGCATTGAGCATGCCAGTGAGTGAGGTTAAACTACTGTACTGTTGGCTTGCAATATGTGGGGGTACTTTTTGTAAATAAATGGTATGTAAGGGCTTCGGGTCCCCCAAAACTTTGTAAACCCGCGTGGGCTATAGCTTGGGGAGCTTGTAGCACTTGACAGTTTCAGTGCGTGCTGCTATTGAGAGGGAGGGGGAGAGAGAGAGAGGGAGAAGCCTCTCCATCGCCCCCTGGAGGAGGAAAGAAAAAATGACACAGCTGGGCTTTCCCTTGCTGCTCTGAATAGGACAGAAGTCCCAGAGAAAAGCGAATAGGAAGCAATGGAATTGAAAGTTTATAGATAGCAGCAAAGCTGGGAGCTGAAGAAGTGTATTAGCTGACAAATGAAGGAGAACCAAAAGCTTACAGCACCTGGTATTCCCAGGCGGTCTCCCATCCAAGTACTAACCAGGCCCGACCCTGCTTAGCTTCCGAGATCGGACGAGATCGGGCGTGCTCAGGGTGGTATGGCCGTAAGCGAAGGTCGCAGTCAAAATCTGGCTATTTAAAAGGCAGCGGCGAGAGCAGAATAGCTCACACAGACACAACACCGGGAGGAACAACCCTCCTTGTCCTCTCAAGTGTGTATCTGTCAGCCAGTATTTAAACTTACGATGACAACATTTTACCGGAAGTAAAAGCGGCCGATGCTTGGAAAACTTTAAAGCAGACTTGTGCAGCACACGACTTCTGTACAGATGCTTACCGGCCCCTTCATTAGAGACACCTTATTAGTTCAGAGTTGCCGCCCCCCCCCCCCCCCCCCCCCCCCCGTTTTGCCCTCGCAACTGCATTATTTATTTATTTATTTATTCATTAATTCAATCATTTATTTATTTAAATATTTAAATATTTATTTATTTATTTATTTATTTATTTATTCATTTATTATTTTTATGTTTGTGGCATGCACAACATACCAACTTTTATCCAAATATCTGGACTTAAAGCTCCAATGAACGCTGGACAGAGAAACTCCGTGAACACAAACAATCCGGAGATGTGACTAAACATGAACGTGAGTGCTGTTTTTCTCTACAACAAAGGTCATGTTTGTCATGTTACAGATTGCTAATTTTGCACACCTGACCGCTCGTAAAAAGGGTCAGGGGCCAGAGTTTAATCATAAGCAATGAAAGTCCATCACCATTTAACGAATTTGCAAAATAGTCTCGGGCCGCCGGCGATTTTTGTGTGTGAAATGAGCAAAGTTCTATTTTGATACTGGGTAAAAGGCATCACAACATTTTTTGATGGCCTTTTAACAGAGTTTTTCGGCTTTTTAACGGAGCAACTGTGCAAAGTATGAAAAAAACAAACAAACTGTCAATTCACAATATGTTGTGATTCACAAGTGTTTCCCGTTAATTTATGGTTGTGAATTGCATCACGGGACCCTGATCTCTGCTCTGTCGACTTTTGATGTTTAAAATTCAACTCTGCAGTTTAAGGTAACCTAGACGGTGTTGCAGTTTGGAATATTAGAACGTATAGGGAGAAAAAAAAAGTATGGAAAATAACATGTGCTTGTTTTTGTAGCGTGTACAACGACAACCCAGACAATATATCACTTTCAACTAATAACCATGTCTATAAAAGTCACTTTTTCGTACTTTTCGAGGTTAGAAGTTGTTGGGAGAAAGTTCAAGGTCCCAGAATGCAATTCAAAAGCATAAATAAACAGGGGTGGGGGGAGAATTAATAAAAACATGAATCACAAAATACGGAAAACCGCATTTTTACGGAATTTTTTTTTTTTTCAGTGTAAATGATGTCATCAAAAGAATTAGTTATTCATATAATGATATTAACAGGCCCTCCGTCTGACGCCCTGTATGCTATTGATTTAAAAATGAAAACAAATAAAATGTAGGACTTGAAAAGGCTCAATATTTTATCCATCTATGTGCACTTGGTGAAGGCACATCAGTAGACCGTGAAAAATGGCATTGAGCATGCCAGTGAGTGAGGTTAAACTACTGTACTGTTGGCTTGCAATATGTGGGGGTACTTTTTGTAAATAAATGGTATGTAAGGGCTTCGGGTCCCCCAAAACTTTGTAAACCCGCGTGGGCTATAGCTTGGGGAGCTTGTAGCACTTGACAGTTTCAGTGCGTGCTGCTATTGAGAGGGAGGGGGAGAGAGAGAGAGGGAGAAGCCTCTCCATCGCCCCCTGGAGGAGGAAAGAAAAAATGACACAGCTGGGCTTTCCCTTGCTGCTCTGAATAGGACAGAAGTCCCAGAGAAAAGCGAATAGGAAGCAATGGAATTGAAAGTTTATAGATAGCAGCAAAGCTGGGAGCTGAAGAAGTGTATTAGCTGACAAATGAAGGAGAACCAAAAGCTTACAGCACCTGGTATTCCCAGGCGGTCTCCCATCCAAGTACTAACCAGGCCCGACCCTGCTTAGATTCCGAGATCGGACGAGATCGGGCGTGCTCAGGGTGGTATGGCCGTAAGCGAAGGTCGCAGTCAAAATCTGGCTATTTAAAAGGCAGCGGCGAGAGCAGAATAGCTCACACAGACACAACACCGGGAGGAACAACCCTCCTTGTCCTCTCAAGTGTGTATCTGTCAGCCAGTATTTAAACTTACGATGACAACATTTTACCGGAAGTAAAAGCGGCCGATGCTTGGAAAACTTTAAAGCAGACTTGTGCAGCACACGACTTCTGTACAGATGCTTACCGGCCCCTTCATTAGAGACACCTTATTAGTTCAGAGTTGCCGCCCCCCCCCCCCCCCCCCGTTTTGCCCTCGCAACTGCATTATTTATTTATTTATTTATTTATTTATTCATTAATTCAATCATTTATTTATTTAAATATTTAAATATTTATTTATTTATTTATTTATTTATTTATTCATTTATTATTTTTATGTTTGTGGCATGCACAACATACCAACTTTTATCCAAATATCTGGACTTAAAGCTCCAATGAACGCTGGACAGAGAAACTCCGTGAACACAAACAATCCGGAGATGTGACTAAACATGAACGTGAGTGCTGTTTTTCTCTACAACAAAGGTCATGTTTGTCATGTTACAGATTGCTAATTTTGCACACCTGACCGCTCGTAAAAAGGGTCAGGGGCCAGAGTTTAATCATAAGCAATGAAAGTCCATCACCATTTAACGAATTTGCAAAATAGTCTCGGGCCGCCGGCGATTTTTGTGTGTGAAATGAGCAAAGTTCTATTTTGATACTGGGTAAAAGGCATCACAACATTTTTTGATGGCCTTTTAACAGAGTTTTTCGGCTTTTTAACGGAGCAACTGTGCAAAGTATGAAAAAAACAAACAAACTGTCAATTCACAATATGTTGTGATTCACAAGTGTTTCCCGTTAATTTATGGTTGTGAATTGCATCACGGGACCCTGATCTCTGCTCTGTCGACTTTTGATGTTTAAAATTCAACTCTGCAGTTTAAGGTAACCTAGACGGTGTTGCAGTTTGGAATATTAGAACGTATAGGGAGAAAAAAAAAGTATGGAAAATAACATGTGCTTGTTTTTGTAGCGTGTACAACGACAACCCAGACAATATATCACTTTCAACTAATAACCATGTCTATAAAAGTCACTTTTTCGTACTTTTCGAGGTTAGAAGTTGTTGGGAGAAAGTTCAAGGTCCCAGAATGCAATTCAAAAGCATAAATAAACCGGGGTGGGGGGAGAATTAATAAAAACATGAATCACAAAATACGGAAAACCGCATTTTTACGGAATTTTTTTTTTTTTTCAGTGTAAATGATGTCATCAAAAGAATTAGTTATTCATATAATGATATTAACAGGCCCTCCGTCTGACGCCCTGTATGCTATTGATTTAAAAATGAAAACAAATAAAATGTAGGACTTGAAAAGGCTCAATATTTTATCCATCTATGTGCACTTGGTGAAGGCACATCAGTAGACCGTGAAAAATGGCATTGAGCATGCCAGTGAGTGAGGTTAAACTACTGTACTGTTGGCTTGCAATATGTGGGGGTACTTTTTGTAAATAAATGGTATGTAAGGGCTTCGGGTCCCCCAAAACTTTGTAAACCCGCGTGGGCTATAGCTTGGGGAGCTTGTAGCACTTGACAGTTTCAGTGCGTGCTGCTATTGAGAGGGAGGGGGAGAGAGAGAGAGGGAGAAGCCTCTCCATCGCCCCCTGGAGGAGGAAAGAAAAAATGACACAGCTGGGCTTTCCCTTGCTGCTCTGAATAGGACAGAAGTCCCAGAGAAAAGCGAATAGGAAGCAATGGAATTGAAAGTTTATAGATAGCAGCAAAGCTGGGAGCTGAAGAAGTGTATTAGCTGACAAATGAAGGAGAACCAAAAGCTTACAGCACCTGGTATTCCCAGGCGGTCTCCCATCCAAGTACTAACCAGGCCCGACCCTGCTTAGCTTCCGAGATCGGACGAGATCGGGCGTGCTCAGGGTGGTATGGCCGTAAGCGAAGATCGTAGTCAAAATCTGGCTATTTAAAAGGCAGCGGCGAGAGCAGAATAGCTCACACAGACACAACACCGGGAGGAACAACCCTCCTTGTCCTCTCAAGTGTGTATCTGTCAGCCAGTATTTAAACTTACGATGACAACATTTTACCGGAAGTAAAAGCGGCCGATGCTTGGAAAACTTTAAAGCAGACTTGTGCAGCACACGACTTCTGTACAGATGCTTACCGGCCCCTTCATTAGAGACACCTTATTAGTTCAGAGTTGCCCCCCCCCCCCCCCCCCCCCCCCCGTTTTGCCCTCGCAACTGCATTATTTATTTATTTATTTATTTATTCATTAATTCAATCATTTATTTATTTAAATATTTAAATATTTATTTATTTATTTATTTATTTATTCATTTATTATTTTTATGTTTGTGGCATGCACAACATACCAACTTTTATCCAAATATCTGGACTTAAAGCTCCAATGAACGCTGGACAGAGAAACTCCGTGAACACAAACAATCCGGAGATGTGACTAAACATGAACGTGAGTGCTGTTTTTCTCTACAACAAAGGTCATGTTTGTCATGTTACAGATTGCTAATTTTGCACACCTGACCGCTCGTAAAAAGGGTCAGGGGCCAGAGTTTAATCATAAGCAATGAAAGTCCATCACCATTTAACGAATTTGCAAAATAGTCTCGGGCCGCCGGCGATTTTTGTGTGTGAAATGAGCAAAGTTCTATTTTGATACTGGGTAAAAGGCATCACAACATTTTTTGATGGCCTTTTAACAGAGTTTTTCGGCTTTTTAACGGAGCAACTGTGCAAAGTATGAAAAAAACAAACAAACTGTCAATTCACAATATGTTGTGATTCACAAGTGTTTCCCGTTAATTTATGGTTGTGAATTGCATCACGGGACCCTGATCTCTGCTCTGTCGACTTTTGATGTTTAAAATTCAACTCTGCAGTTTAAGGTAACCTAGACGGTGTTGCAGTTTGGAATATTAGAACGTATAGGGAGAAAAAAAAAGTATGGAAAATAACATGTGCTTGTTTTTGTAGCGTGTACAACGACAACCCAGACAATATATCACTTTCAACTAATAACCATGTCTATAAAAGTCACTTTTTCGTACTTTTCGAGGTTAGAAGTTGTTGGGAGAAAGTTCAAGGTCCCAGAATGCAATTCAAAAGCATAAATAAACCGGGGTGGGGGGAGAATTAATAAAAACATGAATCACAAAATACGGAAAACCGCATTTTTACGGAATTTTTTTTTTTTTCAGTGTAAATGATGTCATCAAAAGAATTAGTTATTCATATAATGATATTAACAGGCCCTCCGTCTGACGCCCTGTATGCTATTGATTTAAAAATGAAAACAAATAAAATGTAGGACTTGAAAAGGCTCAATATTTTATCCATCTATGTGCACTTGGTGAAGGCACATCAGTAGACCGTGAAAAATGGCATTGAGCATGCCAGTGAGTGAGGTTAAACTACTGTACTGTTGGCTTGCAATATGTGGGGGTACTTTTTGTAAATAAATGGTATGTAAGGGCTTCGGGTCCCCCAAAACTTTGTAAACCCGCGTGGGCTATAGCTTGGGGAGCTTGTAGCACTTGACAGTTCCAGTGCGTGCTGCTATTGAGAGGGAGGGGGAGAGAGAGAGAGGGAGAAGCCTCTCCATCGCCCCCTGGAGGAGGAAAGAAAAAATGACACAGCTGGGCTTTCCCTTGCTGCTCTGAATAGGACAGAAGTCCCAGAGAAAAGCGAATAGGAAGCAATGGAATTGAAAGTTTATAGATAGCAGCAAAGCTGGGAGCTGAAGAAGTGTATTAGCTGACAAATGAAGGAGAACCAAAAGCTTACAGCACCTGGTATTCCCAGGCGGTCTCCCATCCAAGTACTAACCAGGCCCGACCCTGCTTAGCTTCCGAGATCGGACGAGATCGGGCGTGCTCAGGGTGGTATGGCCGTAAGCGAAGGTCGCAGTCAAAATCTGGCTATTTAAAAGGCAGCGGCGAGAGCAGAATAGCTCACACAGACACAACACCGGGAGGAACAACCCTCCTTGTCCTCTCAAGTGTGTATCTGTCAGCCAGTATTTAAACTTACGATGACAACATTTTACCGGAAGTAAAAGCGGCCGATGCTTGGAAAACTTTAAAGCAGACTTGTGCAGCACACGACTTCTGTACAGATGCTTACCGGCCCCTTCATTAGAGACACCTTATTAGTTCAGAGTTGCCGCCCCCCCCCCCCCCCCCGTTTTGCCCTCGCAACTGCATTATTTATTTATTTATTTATTTATTTATTCATTAATTCAATCATTTATTTATTTAAATATTTAAATATTTATTTATTTATTTATTTATTTATTTATTCATTTATTATTTTTATGTTTGTGGCATGCACAACATACCAACTTTTATCCAAATATCTGGACTTAAAGCTCCAATGAACGCTGGACAGAGAAACTCCGTGAACACAAACAATCCGGAGATGTGACTAAACATGAACGTGAGTGCTGTTTTTCTCTACAACAAAGGTCATGTTTGTCATGTTACAGATTGCTAATTTTGCACACCTGACCGCTCGTAAAAAGGGTCAGGGGCCAGAGTTTAATCATAAGCAATGAAAGTCCATCACCATTTAACGAATTTGCAAAATAGTCTCGGGCCGCCGGCGATTTTTGTGTGTGAAATGAGCAAAGTTCTATTTTGATACTGGGTAAAAGGCATCACAACATTTTTTGATGGCCTTTTAACAGAGTTTTTCGGCTTTTTAACGGAGCAACTGTGCAAAGTATGAAAAAAACAAACAAACTGTCAATTCACAATATGTTGTGATTCACAAGTGTTTCCCGTTAATTTATGGTTGTGAATTGCATCACGGGACCCTGATCTCTGCTCTGTCGACTTTTGATGTTTAAAATTCAACTCTGCAGTTTAAGGTAACCTAGACGGTGTTGCAGTTTGGAATATTAGAACGTATAGGGAGAAAAAAAAAGTATGGAAAATAACATGTGCTTGTTTTTGTAGCGTGTACAACGACAACCCAGACAATATATCACTTTCAACTAATAACCATGTCTATAAAAGTCACTTTTTCGTACTTTTCGAGGTTAGAAGTTGTTGGGAGAAAGTTCAAGGTCCCAGAATGCAATTCAAAAGCATAAATAAACAGGGGTGGGGGGAGAATTAATAAAAACATGAATCACAAAATACGGAAAACCGCATTTTTACGGAATTTTTTTTTTTTTCAGTGTAAATGATGTCATCAAAAGAATTAGTTATTCATATAATGATATTAACAGGCCCTCCGTCTGACGCCCTGTATGCTATTGATTTAAAAATGAAAACAAATAAAATGTAGGACTTGAAAAGGCTCAATATTTTATCCATCTATGTGCACTTGGTGAAGGCACATCAGTAGACCGTGAAAAATGGCATTGAGCATGCCAGTGAGTGAGGTTAAACTACTGTACTGTTGGCTTGCAATATGCGGGGGTACTTTTTGTAAATAAATGGTATGTAAGGGCTTCGGGTCCCCCAAAACTTTGTAAACCCGCGTGGGCTATAGCTTGGGGAGCTTGTAGCACTTGACAGTTTCAGTGCGTGCTGCTATTGAGAGGGAGGGGGAGAGAGAGAGAGGGAGAAGCCTCTCCATCGCCCCCTGGAGGAGGAAAGAAAAAATGACACAGCTGGGCTTTCCCTTGCTGCTCTGAATAGGACAGAAGTCCCAGAGAAAAGCGAATAGGAAGCAATGGAATTGAAAGTTTATAGATAGCAGCAAAGCTGGGAGCTGAAGAAGTGTATTAGCTGACAAATGAAGGAGAACCAAAAGCTTACAGCACCTGGTATTCCCAGGCGGTCTCCCATCCAAGTACTAACCAGGCCCGACCCTGCTTAGCTTCCGAGATCGGACGAGATCGGGCGTGCTCAGGGTGGTATGGCCGTAAGCGAAGGTCGCAGTCAAAATCTGGCTATTTAAAAGGCAGCGGCGAGAGCAGAATAGCTCACACAGACACAACACCGGGAGGAACAACCCTCCTTGTCCTCTCAAGTGTGTATCTGTCAGCCAGTATTTAAACTTACGATGACAACATTTTACCGGAAGTAAAAGCGGCCGATGCTTGGAAAACTTTAAAGCAGACTTGTGCAGCACACGACTTCTGTACAGATGCTTACCGGCCCCTTCATTAGAGACACCTTATTAGTTCAGAGTTGCCGCCCCCCCCCCCCCCCCCCCCGTTTTGCCCTCGCAACTGCATTATTTATTTATTTATTTATTTATTTATTCATTAATTCAATCATTTATTTATTTAAATATTTAAATATTTATTTATTTATTTATTTATTTATTTATTCATTTATTATTTTTATGTTTGTGGCATGCACAACATACCAACTTTTATCCAAATATCTGGACTTAAAGCTCCAATGAACGCTGGACAGAGAAACTCCGTGAACACAAACAATCCGGAGATGTGACTAAACATGAACGTGAGTGCTGTTTTTCTCTACAACAAAGGTCATGTTTGTCATGTTACAGATTGCTAATTTTGCACACCTGACCGCTCGTAAAAAGGGTCAGGGGCCAGAGTTTAATCATAAGCAATGAAAGTCCATCACCATTTAACGAATTTGCAAAATAGTCTCGGGCCGCCGGCGATTTTTGTGTGTGAAATGAGCAAAGTTCTATTTTGATACTGGGTAAAAGGCATCACAACATTTTTTGATGGCCTTTTAACAGAGTTTTTCGGCTTTTTAACGGAGCAACTGTGCAAAGTATGAAAAAAACAAACAAACTGTCAATTCACAATATGTTGTGATTCACAAGTGTTTCCCGTTAATTTATGGTTGTGAATTGCATCACGGGACCCTGATCTCTGCTCTGTCGACTTTTGATGTTTAAAATTCAACTCTGCAGTTTAAGGTAACCTAGACGGTGTTGCAGTTTGGAATATTAGAACGTATAGGGAGAAAAAAAAAGTATGGAAAATAACATGTGCTTGTTTTTGTAGCGTGTACAACGACAACCCAGACAATATATCACTTTCAACTAATAACCATGTCTATAAAAGTCACTTTTTCGTACTTTTCGAGGTTAGAAGTTGTTGGGAGAAAGTTCAAGGTCCCAGAATGCAATTCAAAAGCATAAATAAACAGGGGTGGGGGGAGAATTAATAAAAACATGAATCACAAAATACGGAAAACCGCATTTTTACGGAATTTTTTTTTTTTTCAGTGTAAATGATGTCATCAAAAGAATTAGTTATTCATATAATGATATTAACAGGCCCTCCGTCTGACGCCCTGTATGCTATTGATTTAAAAATGAAAACAAATAAAATGTAGGACTTGAAAAGGCTCAATATTTTATCCATCTATGTGCACTTGGTGAAGGCACATCAGTAGACCGTGAAAAATGGCATTGAGCATGCCAGTGAGTGAGGTTAAACTACTGTACTGTTGGCTTGCAATATGCGGGGGTACTTTTTGTAAATAAATGGTATGTAAGGGCTTCGGGTCCCCCAAAACTTTGTAAACCCGCGTGGGCTATAGCTTGGGGAGCTTGTAGCACTTGACAGTTTCAGTGCGTGCTGCTATTGAGAGGGAGGGGGAGAGAGAGAGAGGGAGAAGCCTCTCCATCGCCCCCTGGAGGAGGAAAGAAAAAATGACACAGCTGGGCTTTCCCTTGCTGCTCTGAATAGGACAGAAGTCCCAGAGAAAAGCGAATAGGAAGCAATGGAATTGAAAGTTTATAGATAGCAGCAAAGCTGGGAGCTGAAGAAGTGTATTAGCTGACAAATGAAGGAGAACCAAAAGCTTACAGCACCTGGTATTCCCAGGCGGTCTCCCATCCAAGTACTAACCAGGCCCGACCCTGCTTAGCTTCCGAGATCGGACGAGATCGGGCGTGCTCAGGGTGGTATGGCCGTAAGCGAAGGTCGCAGTCAAAATCTGGCTATTTAAAAGGCAGCGGCGAGAGCAGAATAGCTCACACAGACACAACACCGGGAGGAACAACCCTCCTTGTCCTCTCAAGTGTGTATCTGTCAGCCAGTATTTAAACTTACGATGACAACATTTTACCGGAAGTAAAAGCGGCCGATGCTTGGAAAACTTTAAAGCAGACTTGTGCAGCACACGACTTCTGTACAGATGCTTACCGGCCCCTTCATTAGAGACACCTTATTAGTTCAGAGTTGCCGCCCCCCCCCCCCCCCCCGTTTTGCCCTCGCAACTGCATTATTTATTTATTTATTTATTTATTTATTCATTAATTCAATCATTTATTTATTTAAATATTTAAATATTTATTTATTTATTTATTTATTTATTTATTCATTTATTATTTTTATGTTTGTGGCATGCACAACATACCAACTTTTATCCAAATATCTGGACTTAAAGCTCCAATGAACGCTGGACAGAGAAACTCCGTGAACACAAACAATCCGGAGATGTGACTAAACATGAACGTGAGTGCTGTTTTTCTCTACAACAAAGGTCATGTTTGTCATGTTACAGATTGCTAATTTTGCACACCTGACCGCTCGTAAAAAGGGTCAGGGGCCAGAGTTTAATCATAAGCAATGAAAGTCCATCACCATTTAACGAATTTGCAAAATAGTCTCGGGCCGCCGGCGATTTTTGTGTGTGAAATGAGCAAAGTTCTATTTTGATACTGGGTAAAAGGCATCACAACATTTTTTGATGGCCTTTTAACAGAGTTTTTCGGCTTTTTAACGGAGCAACTGTGCAAAGTATGAAAAAAACAAACAAACTGTCAATTCACAATATGTTGTGATTCACAAGTGTTTCCCGTTAATTTATGGTTGTGAATTGCATCACGGGACCCTGATCTCTGCTCTGTCGACTTTTGATGTTTAAAATTCAACTCTGCAGTTTAAGGTAACCTAGACGGTGTTGCAGTTTGGAATATTAGAACGTATAGGGAGAAAAAAAAAGTATGGAAAATAACATGTGCTTGTTTTTGTAGCGTGTACAACGACAACCCAGACAATATATCACTTTCAACTAATAACCATGTCTATAAAAGTCACTTTTTCGTACTTTTCGAGGTTAGAAGTTGTTGGGAGAAAGTTCAAGGTCCCAGAATGCAATTCAAAAGCATAAATAAACCGGGGTGGGGGGAGAATTAATAAAAACATGAATCACAAAATACGGAAAACCGCATTTTTACGGAATTTTTTTTTTTTTCAGTGTAAATGATGTCATCAAAAGAATTAGTTATTCATATAATGATATTAACAGGCCCTCCGTCTGACGCCCTGTATGCTATTGATTTAAAAATGAAAACAAATAAAATGTAGGACTTGAAAAGGCTCAATATTTTATCCATCTATGTGCACTTGGTGAAGGCACATCAGTAGACCGTGAAAAATGGCATTGAGCATGCCAGTGAGTGAGGTTAAACTACTGTACTGTTGGCTTGCAATATGCGGGGGTACTTTTTGTAAATAAATGGTATGTAAGGGCTTCGGGTCCCCCAAAACTTTGTAAACCCGCGTGGGCTATAGCTTGGGGAGCTTGTAGCACTTGACAGTTTCAGTGCGTGCTGCTATTGAGAGGGAGGGGGAGAGAGAGAGAGGGAGAAGCCTCTCCATCGCCCCCTGGAGGAGGAAAGAAAAAATGACACAGCTGGGCTTTCCCTTGCTGCTCTGAATAGGACAGAAGTCCCAGAGAAAAGCGAATAGGAAGCAATGGAATTGAAAGTTTATAGATAGCAGCAAAGCTGGGAGCTGAAGAAGTGTATTAGCTGACAAATGAAGGAGAACCAAAAGCTTACAGCACCTGGTATTCCCAGGCGGTCTCCCATCCAAGTACTAACCAGGCCCGACCCTGCTTAGCTTCCGAGATCGGACGAGATCGGGCGTGCTCAGGGTGGTATGGCCGTAAGCGAAGGTCGCAGTCAAAATCTGGCTATTTAAAAGGCAGCGGCGAGAGCAGAATAGCTCACACAGACACAACACCGGGAGGAACAACCCTCCTTGTCCTCTCAAGTGTGTATCTGTCAGCCAGTATTTAAACTTACGATGACAACATTTTACCGGAAGTAAAAGCGGCCGATGCTTGGAAAACTTTAAAGCAGACTTGTGCAGCACACGACTTCTGTACAGATGCTTACCGGCCCCTTCATTAGAGACACCTTATTAGTTCAGAGTTGCCGCCCCCCCCCCCCCCCCCCCCCCGTTTTGCCCTCGCAACTGCATTATTTATTTATTTATTTATTTATTTATTCATTAATTCAATCATTTATTTATTTAAATATTTAAATATTTATTTATTTATTTATTTATTTATTTATTTATTTATTCATTTATTATTTTTATGTTTGTGGCATGCACAACATACCAACTTTTATCCAAATATCTGGACTTAAAGCTCCAATGAACGCTGGACAGAGAAACTCCGTGAACACAAACAATCCGGAGATGTGACTAAACATGAACGTGAGTGCTGTTTTTCTCTACAACAAAGGTCATGTTTGTCATGTTACAGATTGCTAATTTTGCACACCTGACCGCTCGTAAAAAGGGTCAGGGGCCAGAGTTTAATCATAAGCAATGAAAGTCCATCACCATTTAACGAATTTGCAAAATAGTCTCGGGCCGCCGGCGATTTTTGTGTGTGAAATGAGCAAAGTTCTATTTTGATACTGGGTAAAAGGCATCACAACATTTTTTGATGGCCTTTTAACAGAGTTTTTCGGCTTTTTAACGGAGCAACTGTGCAAAGTATGAAAAAAACAAACAAACTGTCAATTCACAATATGTTGTGATTCACAAGTGTTTCCCGTTAATTTATGGTTGTGAATTGCATCACGGGACCCTGATCTCTGCTCTGTCGACTTTTGATGTTTAAAATTCAACTCTGCAGTTTAAGGTAACCTAGACGGTGTTGCAGTTTGGAATATTAGAACGTATAGGGAGAAAAAAAAAGTATGGAAAATAACATGTGCTTGTTTTTGTAGCGTGTACAACGACAACCCAGACAATATATCACTTTCAACTAATAACCATGTCTATAAAAGTCACTTTTTCGTACTTTTCGAGGTTAGAAGTTGTTGGGAGAAAGTTCAAGGTCCCAGAATGCAATTCAAAAGCATAAATAAACCGGGGTGGGGGGAGAATTAATAAAAACATGAATCACAAAATACGGAAAACCGCATTTTTACGGAATTTTTTTTTTTTTTTCAGTGTAAATGATGTCATCAAAAGAATTAGTTATTCATATAATGATATTAACAGGCCCTCCGTCTGACGCCCTGTATGCTATTGATTTAAAAATGAAAACAAATAAAATGTAGGACTTGAAAAGGCTCAATATTTTATCCATCTATGTGCACTTGGTGAAGGCACATCAGTAGACCGTGAAAAATGGCATTGAGCATGCCAGTGAGTGAGGTTAAACTACTGTACTGTTGGCTTGCAATATGTGGGGGTACTTTTTGTAAATAAATGGTATGTAAGGGCTTCGGGTCCCCCAAAACTTTGTAAACCCGCGTGGGCTATAGCTTGGGGAGCTTGTAGCACTTGACAGTTTCAGTGCGTGCTGCTATTGAGAGGGAGGGGGAGAGAGAGAGAGGGAGAAGCCTCTCCATCGCCCCCTGGAGGAGGAAAGAAAAAATGACACAGCTGGGCTTTCCCTTGCTGCTCTGAATAGGACAGAAGTCCCAGAGAAAAGCGAATAGGAAGCAATGGAATTGAAAGTTTATAGATAGCAGCAAAGCTGGGAGCTGAAGAAGTGTATTAGCTGACAAATGAAGGAGAACCAAAAGCTTACAGCACCTGGTATTCCCAGGCGGTCTCCCATCCAAGTACTAACCAGGCCCGACCCTGCTTAGCTTCCGAGATCGGACGAGATCGGGCGTGCTCAGGGTGGTATGGCCGTAAGCGAAGGTCGCAGTCAAAATCTGGCTATTTAAAAGGCAGCGGCGAGAGCAGAATAGCTCACACAGACACAACACCGGGAGGAACAACCCTCCTTGTCCTCTCAAGTGTGTATCTGTCAGCCAGTATTTAAACTTACGATGACAACATTTTACCGGAAGTAAAAGCGGCCGATGCTTGGAAAACTTTAAAGCAGACTTGTGCAGCACACGACTTCTGTACAGATGCTTACCGGCCCCTTCATTAGAGACACCTTATTAGTTCAGAGTTGCCGCCCCCCCACCCCCCCCCCCCCCGTTTTGCCCTCGCAACTGCATTATTTATTTATTTATTTATTTATTCATTAATTCAATCATTTATTTATTTAAATATTTAAATATTTATTTATTTATTTATTTATTTATTCATTTATTATTTTTATGTTTGTGGCATGCACAACATACCAACTTTTATCCAAATATCTGGACTTAAAGCTCCAATGAACGCTGGACAGAGAAACTCCGTGAACACAAACAATCCGGAGATGTGACTAAACATGAACGTGAGTGCTGTTTTTCTCTACAACAAAGGTCATGTTTGTCATGTTACAGATTGCTAATTTTGCACACCTGACCGCTCGTAAAAAGGGTCAGGGGCCAGAGTTTAATCATAAGCAATGAAAGTCCATCACCATTTAACGAATTTGCAAAATAGTCTCGGGCCGCCGGCGATTTTTGTGTGTGAAATGAGCAAAGTTCTATTTTGATACTGGGTAAAAGGCATCACAACATTTTTTGATGGCCTTTTAACAGAGTTTTTCGGCTTTTTAACGGAGCAACTGTGCAAAGTATGAAAAAAACAAACAAACTGTCAATTCACAATATGTTGTGATTCACAAGTGTTTCCCGTTAATTTATGGTTGTGAATTGCATCACGGGACCCTGATCTCTGCTCTGTCGACTTTTGATGTTTAAAATTCAACTCTGCAGTTTAAGGTAACCTAGACGGTGTTGCAGTTTGGAATATTAGAACGTATAGGGAGAAAAAAAAAGTATGGAAAATAACATGTGCTTGTTTTTGTAGCGTGTACAACGACAACCCAGACAATATATCACTTTCAACTAATAACCATGTCTATAAAAGTCACTTTTTCGTACTTTTCGAGGTTAGAAGTTGTTGGGAGAAAGTTCAAGGTCCCAGAATGCAATTCAAAAGCATAAATAAACCGGGGTGGGGGGAGAATTAATAAAAACATGAATCACAAAATACGGAAAACCGCATTTTTACGGAATTTTTTTTTTTTCAGTGTAAATGATGTCATCAAAAGAATTAGTTATTCATATAATGATATTAACAGGCCCTCCGTCTGACGCCCTGTATGCTATTGATTTAAAAATGAAAACAAATAAAATGTAGGACTTGAAAAGGCTCAATATTTTATCCATCTATGTGCACTTGGTGAAGGCACATCAGTAGACCGTGAAAAATGGCATTGAGCATGCCAGTGAGTGAGGTTAAACTACTGTACTGTTGGCTTGCAATATGTGGGGGTACTTTTTGTAAATAAATGGTATGTAAGGGCTTCGGGTCCCCCAAAACTTTGTAAACCCGCGTGGGCTATAGCTTGGGGAGCTTGTAGCACTTGACAGTTCCAGTGCGTGCTGCTATTGAGAGGGAGGGGGAGAGAGAGAGAGGGAGAAGCCTCTCCATCGCCCCCTGGAGGAGGAAAGAAAAAATGACACAGCTGGGCTTTCCCTTGCTGCTCTGAATAGGACAGAAGTCCCAGAGAAAAGCGAATAGGAAGCAATGGAATTGAAAGTTTATAGATAGCAGCAAAGCTGGGAGCTGAAGAAGTGTATTAGCTGACAAATGAAGGAGAACCAAAAGCTTACAGCACCTGGTATTCCCAGGCGGTCTCCCATCCAAGTACTAACCAGGCCCGACCCTGCTTAGCTTCCGAGATCGGACGAGATCGGGCGTGCTCAGGGTGGTATGGCCGTAAGCGAAGGTCGCAGTCAAAATCTGGCTATTTAAAAGGCAGCGGCGAGAGCAGAATAGCTCACACAGACACAACACCGGGAGGAACAACCCTCCTTGTCCTCTCAAGTGTGTATCTGTCAGCCAGTATTTAAACTTACGATGACAACATTTTACCGGAAGTAAAAGCGGCCGATGCTTGGAAAACTTTAAAGCAGACTTGTGCAGCACACGACTTCTGTACAGATGCTTACCGGCCCCTTCATTAGAGACACCTTATTAGTTCAGAGTTGCCGCCCCCCCCCCCCCCCCCCCCCCGTTTTGCCCTCGCAACTGCATTATTTATTTATTTATTTATTCATTAATTCAATCATTTATTTATTTAAATATTTAAATATTTATTTATTTATTTATTTATTTATTCATTTATTATTTTTATGTTTGTGGCATGCACAACATACCAACTTTTATCCAAATATCTGGACTTAAAGCTCCAATGAACGCTGGACAGAGAAACTCCGTGAACACAAACAATCCGGAGATGTGACTAAACATGAACGTGAGTGCTGTTTTTCTCTACAACAAAGGTCATGTTTGTCATGTTACAGATTGCTAATTTTGCACACCTGACCGCTCGTAAAAAGGGTCAGGGGCCAGAGTTTAATCATAAGCAATGAAAGTCCATCACCATTTAACGAATTTGCAAAATAGTCTCGGGCCGCCGGCGATTTTTGTGTGTGAAATGAGCAAAGTTCTATTTTGATACTGGGTAAAAGGCATCACAACATTTTTTGATGGCCTTTTAACAGAGTTTTTCGGCTTTTTAACGGAGCAACTGTGCAAAGTATGAAAAAAACAAACAAACTGTCAATTCACAATATGTTGTGATTCACAAGTGTTTCCCGTTAATTTATGGTTGTGAATTGCATCACGGGACCCTGATCTCTGCTCTGTCGACTTTTGATGTTTAAAATTCAACTCTGCAGTTTAAGGTAACCTAGACGGTGTTGCAGTTTGGAATATTAGAACGTATAGGGAGAAAAAAAAAGTATGGAAAATAACATGTGCTTGTTTTTGTAGCGTGTACAACGACAACCCAGACAATATATCACTTTCAACTAATAACCATGTCTATAAAAGTCACTTTTTCGTACTTTTCGAGGTTAGAAGTTGTTGGGAGAAAGTTCAAGGTCCCAGAATGCAATTCAAAAGCATAAATAAACCGGGGTGGGGGGAGAATTAATAAAAACATGAATCACAAAATACGGAAAACCGCATTTTTACGGAATTTTTTTTTTTTTCAGTGTAAATGATGTCATCAAAAGAATTAGTTATTCATATAATGATATTAACAGGCCCTCCGTCTGACGCCCTGTATGCTATTGATTTAAAAATGAAAACAAATAAAATGTAGGACTTGAAAAGGCTCAATATTTTATCCATCTATGTGCACTTGGTGAAGGCACATCAGTAGACCGTGAAAAATGGCATTGAGCATGCCAGTGAGTGAGGTTAAACTACTGTACTGTTGGCTTGCAATATGTGGGGGTACTTTTTGTAAATAAATGGTATGTAAGGGCTTCGGGTCCCCCAAAACTTTGTAAACCCGCGTGGGCTATAGCTTGGGGAGCTTGTAGCACTTGACAGTTTCAGTGCGTGCTGCTATTGAGAGGGAGGGGGAGAGAGAGAGAGGGAGAAGCCTCTCCATCGCCCCCTGGAGGAGGAAAGAAAAAATGACACAGCTGGGCTTTCCCTTGCTGCTCTGAATAGGACAGAAGTCCCAGAGAAAAGCGAATAGGAAGCAATGGAATTGAAAGTTTATAGATAGCAGCAAAGCTGGGAGCTGAAGAAGTGTATTAGCTGACAAATGAAGGAGAACCAAAAGCTTACAGCACCTGGTATTCCCAGGCGGTCTCCCATCCAAGTACTAACCAGGCCCGACCCTGCTTAGCTTCCGAGATCGGACGAGATCGGGCGTGCTCAGGGTGGTATGGCCGTAAGCGAAGGTCGCAGTCAAAATCTGGCTATTTAAAAGGCAGCGGCGAGAGCAGAATAGCTCACACAGACACAACACCGGGAGGAACAACCCTCCTTGTCCTCTCAAGTGTGTATCTGTCAGCCAGTATTTAAACTTACGATGACAACATTTTACCGGAAGTAAAAGCGGCCGATGCTTGGAAAACTTTAAAGCAGACTTGTGCAGCACACGACTTCTGTACAGATGCTTACCGGCCCCTTCATTAGAGACACCTTATTAGTTCAGAGTTGCCGCCCCCCCACCCCCCCCCCCCCCCCGTTTTGCCCTCGCAACTGCATTATTTATTTATTTATTTATTTATTCATTAATTCAATCATTTATTTATTTAAATATTTAAATATTTATTTATTTATTTATTTATTTATTCATTTATTATTTTTATGTTTGTGGCATGCACAACATACCAACTTTTATCCAAATATCTGGACTTAAAGCTCCAATGAACGCTGGACAGAGAAACTCCGTGAACACAAACAATCCGGAGATGTGACTAAACATGAACGTGAGTGCTGTTTTTCTCTACAACAAAGGTCATGTTTGTCATGTTACAGATTGCTAATTTTGCACACCTGACCGCTCGTAAAAAGGGTCAGGGGCCAGAGTTTAATCATAAGCAATGAAAGTCCATCACCATTTAACGAATTTGCAAAATAGTCTCGGGCCGCCGGCGATTTTTGTGTGTGAAATGAGCAAAGTTCTATTTTGATACTGGGTAAAAGGCATCACAACATTTTTTGATGGCCTTTTAACAGAGTTTTTCGGCTTTTTAACGGAGCAACTGTGCAAAGTATGAAAAAAACAAACAAACTGTCAATTCACAATATGTTGTGATTCACAAGTGTTTCCCGTTAATTTATGGTTGTGAATTGCATCACGGGACCCTGATCTCTGCTCTGTCGACTTTTGATGTTTAAAATTCAACTCTGCAGTTTAAGGTAACCTAGACGGTGTTGCAGTTTGGAATATTAGAACGTATAGGGAGAAAAAAAAAGTATGGAAAATAACATGTGCTTGTTTTTGTAGCGTGTACAACGACAACCCAGACAATATATCACTTTCAACTAATAACCATGTCTATAAAAGTCACTTTTTCGTACTTTTCGAGGTTAGAAGTTGTTGGGAGAAAGTTCAAGGTCCCAGAATGCAATTCAAAAGCATAAATAAACCGGGGTGGGGGGAGAATTAATAAAAACATGAATCACAAAATACGGAAAACCGCATTTTTACGGAATTTTTTTTTTTTCAGTGTAAATGATGTCATCAAAAGAATTAGTTATTCATATAATGATATTAACAGGCCCTCCGTCTGACGCCCTGTATGCTATTGATTTAAAAATGAAAACAAATAAAATGTAGGACTTGAAAAGGCTCAATATTTTATCCATCTATGTGCACTTGGTGAAGGCACATCAGTAGACCGTGAAAAATGGCATTGAGCATGCCAGTGAGTGAGGTTAAACTACTGTACTGTTGGCTTGCAATATGTGGGGGTACTTTTTGTAAATAAATGGTATGTAAGGGCTTCGGGTCCCCCAAAACTTTGTAAACCCGCGTGGGCTATAGCTTGGGGAGCTTGTAGCACTTGACAGTTCCAGTGCGTGCTGCTATTGAGAGGGAGGGGGAGAGAGAGAGAGGGAGAAGCCTCTCCATCGCCCCCTGGAGGAGGAAAGAAAAAATGACACAGCTGGGCTTTCCCTTGCTGCTCTGAATAGGACAGAAGTCCCAGAGAAAAGCGAATAGGAAGCAATGGAATTGAAAGTTTATAGATAGCAGCAAAGCTGGGAGCTGAAGAAGTGTATTAGCTGACAAATGAAGGAGAACCAAAAGCTTACAGCACCTGGTATTCCCAGGCGGTCTCCCATCCAAGTACTAACCAGGCCCGACCCTGCTTAGCTTCCGAGATCGGACGAGATCGGGCGTGCTCAGGGTGGTATGGCCGTAAGCGAAGGTCGCAGTCAAAATCTGGCTATTTAAAAGGCAGCGGCGAGAGCAGAATAGCTCACACAGACACAACACCGGGAGGAACAACCCTCCTTGTCCTCTCAAGTGTGTATCTGTCAGCCAGTATTTAAACTTACGATGACAACATTTTACCGGAAGTAAAAGCGGCCGATGCTTGGAAAACTTTAAAGCAGACTTGTGCAGCACACGACTTCTGTACAGATGCTTACCGGCCCCTTCATTAGAGACACCTTATTAGTTCAGAGTTGCCGCCCCCCCCCCCCCCCCCCGTTTTGCCCTCGCAACTGCATTATTTATTTATTTATTTATTCATTAATTCAATCATTTATTTATTTAAATATTTAAATATTTATTTATTTATTTATTTATTTATTCATTTATTATTTTTATGTTTGTGGCATGCACAACATACCAACTTTTATCCAAATATCTGGACTTAAAGCTCCAATGAACGCTGGACAGAGAAACTCCGTGAACACAAACAATCCGGAGATGTGACTAAACATGAACGTGAGTGCTGTTTTTCTCTACAACAAAGGTCATGTTTGTCATGTTACAGATTGCTAATTTTGCACACCTGACCGCTCGTAAAAAGGGTCAGGGGCCAGAGTTTAATCATAAGCAATGAAAGTCCATCACCATTTAACGAATTTGCAAAATAGTCTCGGGCCGCCGGCGATTTTTGTGTGTGAAATGAGCAAAGTTCTATTTTGATACTGGGTAAAAGGCATCACAACATTTTTTGATGGCCTTTTAACAGAGTTTTTCGGCTTTTTAACGGAGCAACTGTGCAAAGTATGAAAAAAACAAACAAACTGTCAATTCACAATATGTTGTGATTCACAAGTGTTTCCCGTTAATTTATGGTTGTGAATTGCATCACGGGACCCTGATCTCTGCTCTGTCGACTTTTGATGTTTAAAATTCAACTCTGCAGTTTAAGGTAACCTAGACGGTGTTGCAGTTTGGAATATTAGAACGTATAGGGAGAAAAAAAAAGTATGGAAAATAACATGTGCTTGTTTTTGTAGCGTGTACAACGACAACCCAGACAATATATCACTTTCAACTAATAACCATGTCTATAAAAGTCACTTTTTCGTACTTTTCGAGGTTAGAAGTTGTTGGGAGAAAGTTCAAGGTCCCAGAATGCAATTCAAAAGCATAAATAAACCGGGGTGGGGGGAGAATTAATAAAAACATGAATCACAAAATACGGAAAACCGCATTTTTACGGAATTTTTTTTTTTTTTTCAGTGTAAATGATGTCATCAAAAGAATTAGTTATTCATATAATGATATTAACAGGCCCTCCGTCTGACGCCCTGTATGCTATTGATTTAAAAATGAAAACAAATAAAATGTAGGACTTGAAAAGGCTCAATATTTTATCCATCTATGTGCACTTGGTGAAGGCACATCAGTAGACCGTGAAAAATGGCATTGAGCATGCCAGTGAGTGAGGTTAAACTACTGTACTGTTGGCTTGCAATATGCGGGGGTACTTTTTGTAAATAAATGGTATGTAAGGGCTTCGGGTCCCCCAAAACTTTGTAAACCCGCGTGGGCTATAGCTTGGGGAGCTTGTAGCACTTGACAGTTTCAGTGCGTGCTGCTATTGAGAGGGAGGGGGAGAGAGAGAGAGGGAGAAGCCTCTCCATCGCCCCCTGGAGGAGGAAAGAAAAAATGACACAGCTGGGCTTTCCCTTGCTGCTCTGAATAGGACAGAAGTCCCAGAGAAAAGCGAATAGGAAGCAATGGAATTGAAAGTTTATAGATAGCAGCAAAGCTGGGAGCTGAAGAAGTGTATTAGCTGACAAATGAAGGAGAACCAAAAGCTTACAGCACCTGGTATTCCCAGGCGGTCTCCCATCCAAGTACTAACCAGGCCCGACCCTGCTTAGCTTCCGAGATCGGACGAGATCGGGCGTGCTCAGGGTGGTATGGCCGTAAGCGAAGGTCGCAGTCAAAATCTGGCTATTTAAAAGGCAGCGGCGAGAGCAGAATAGCTCACACAGACACAACACCGGGAGGAACAACCCTCCTTGTCCTCTCAAGTGTGTATCTGTCAGCCAGTATTTAAACTTACGATGACAACATTTTACCGGAAGTAAAAGCGGCCGATGCTTGGAAAACTTTAAAGCAGACTTGTGCAGCACACGACTTCTGTACAGATGCTTACCGGCCCCTTCATTAGAGACACCTTATTAGTTCAGAGTTGCCGCCCCCCCCCCCCCCCCCCCCCGTTTTGCCCTCGCAACTGCATTATTTATTTATTTATTTATTTATTCATTAATTCAATCATTTATTTATTTAAATATTTAAATATTTATTTATTTATTTATTTATTTATTCATTTATTATTTTTATGTTTGTGGCATGCACAACATACCAACTTTTATCCAAATATCTGGACTTAAAGCTCCAATGAACGCTGGACAGAGAAACTCCGTGAACACAAACAATCCGGAGATGTGACTAAACATGAACGTGAGTGCTGTTTTTCTCTACAACAAAGGTCATGTTTGTCATGTTACAGATTGCTAATTTTGCACACCTGACCGCTCGTAAAAAGGGTCAGGGGCCAGAGTTTAATCATAAGCAATGAAAGTCCATCACCATTTAACGAATTTGCAAAATAGTCTCGGGCCGCCGGCGATTTTTGTGTGTGAAATGAGCAAAGTTCTATTTTGATACTGGGTAAAAGGCATCACAACATTTTTTGATGGCCTTTTAACAGAGTTTTTCGGCTTTTTAACGGAGCAACTGTGCAAAGTATGAAAAAAACAAACAAACTGTCAATTCACAATATGTTGTGATTCACAAGTGTTTCCCGTTAATTTATGGTTGTGAATTGCATCACGGGACCCTGATCTCTGCTCTGTCGACTTTTGATGTTTAAAATTCAACTCTGCAGTTTAAGGTAACCTAGACGGTGTTGCAGTTTGGAATATTAGAACGTATAGGGAGAAAAAAAAAGTATGGAAAATAACATGTGCTTGTTTTTGTAGCGTGTACAACGACAACCCAGACAATATATCACTTTCAACTAATAACCATGTCTATAAAAGTCACTTTTTCGTACTTTTCGAGGTTAGAAGTTGTTGGGAGAAAGTTCAAGGTCCCAGAATGCAATTCAAAAGCATAAATAAACCGGGGTGGGGGGAGAATTAATAAAAACATGAATCACAAAATACGGAAAACCGCATTTTTACGGAATTTTTTTTTTTTCAGTGTAAATGATGTCATCAAAAGAATTAGTTATTCATATAATGATATTAACAGGCCCTCCGTCTGACGCCCTGTATGCTATTGATTTAAAAATGAAAACAAATAAAATGTAGGACTTGAAAAGGCTCAATATTTTATCCATCTATGTGCACTTGGTGAAGGCACATCAGTAGACCGTGAAAAATGGCATTGAGCATGCCAGTGAGTGAGGTTAAACTACTGTACTGTTGGCTTGCAATATGTGGGGGTACTTTTTGTAAATAAATGGTATGTAAGGGCTTCGGGTCCCCCAAAACTTTGTAAACCCGCGTGGGCTATAGCTTGGGGAGCTTGTAGCACTTGACAGTTCCAGTGCGTGCTGCTATTGAGAGGGAGGGGGAGAGAGAGAGAGGGAGAAGCCTCTCCATCGCCCCCTGGAGGAGGAAAGAAAAAATGACACAGCTGGGCTTTCCCTTGCTGCTCTGAATAGGACAGAAGTCCCAGAGAAAAGCGAATAGGAAGCAATGGAATTGAAAGTTTATAGATAGCAGCAAAGCTGGGAGCTGAAGAAGTGTATTAGCTGACAAATGAAGGAGAACCAAAAGCTTACAGCACCTGGTATTCCCAGGCGGTCTCCCATCCAAGTACTAACCAGGCCCGACCCTGCTTAGCTTCCGAGATCGGACGAGATCGGGCGTGCTCAGGGTGGTATGGCCGTAAGCGAAGGTCGCAGTCAAAATCTGGCTATTTAAAAGGCAGCGGCGAGAGCAGAATAGCTCACACAGACACAACACCGGGAGGAACAACCCTCCTTGTCCTCTCAAGTGTGTATCTGTCAGCCAGTATTTAAACTTACGATGACAACATTTTACCGGAAGTAAAAGCGGCCGATGCTTGGAAAACTTTAAAGCAGACTTGTGCAGCACACGACTTCTGTACAGATGCTTACCGGCCCCTTCATTAGAGACACCTTATTAGTTCAGAGTTGCCGCCCCCCCCCCCCCCCCCCCCCCCCGTTTTGCCCTCGCAACTGCATTATTTATTTATTTATTTATTTATTCATTAATTCAATCATTTATTTATTTAAATATTTAAATATTTATTTATTTATTTATTTATTTATTCATTTATTATTTTTATGTTTGTGGCATGCACAACATACCAACTTTTATCCAAATATCTGGACTTAAAGCTCCAATGAACGCTGGACAGAGAAACTCCGTGAACACAAACAATCCGGAGATGTGACTAAACATGAACGTGAGTGCTGTTTTTCTCTACAACAAAGGTCATGTTTGTCATGTTACAGATTGCTAATTTTGCACACCTGACCGCTCGTAAAAAGGGTCAGGGGCCAGAGTTTAATCATAAGCAATGAAAGTCCATCACCATTTAACGAATTTGCAAAATAGTCTCGGGCCGCCGGCGATTTTTGTGTGTGAAATGAGCAAAGTTCTATTTTGATACTGGGTAAAAGGCATCACAACATTTTTTGATGGCCTTTTAACAGAGTTTTTCGGCTTTTTAACGGAGCAACTGTGCAAAGTATGAAAAAAACAAACAAACTGTCAATTCACAATATGTTGTGATTCACAAGTGTTTCCCGTTAATTTATGGTTGTGAATTGCATCACGGGACCCTGATCTCTGCTCTGTCGACTTTTGATGTTTAAAATTCAACTCTGCAGTTTAAGGTAACCTAGACGGTGTTGCAGTTTGGAATATTAGAACGTATAGGGAGAAAAAAAAAGTATGGAAAATAACATGTGCTTGTTTTTGTAGCGTGTACAACGACAACCCAGACAATATATCACTTTCAACTAATAACCATGTCTATAAAAGTCACTTTTTCGTACTTTTCGAGGTTAGAAGTTGTTGGGAGAAAGTTCAAGGTCCCAGAATGCAATTCAAAAGCATAAATAAACCGGGGTGGGGGGAGAATTAATAAAAACATGAATCACAAAATACGGAAAACCGCATTTTTACGGAATTTTTTTTTTTTCAGTGTAAATGATGTCATCAAAAGAATTAGTTATTCATATAATGATATTAACAGGCCCTCCGTCTGACGCCCTGTATGCTATTGATTTAAAAATGAAAACAAATAAAATGTAGGACTTGAAAAGGCTCAATATTTTATCCATCTATGTGCACTTGGTGAAGGCACATCAGTAGACCGTGAAAAATGGCATTGAGCATGCCAGTGAGTGAGGTTAAACTACTGTACTGTTGGCTTGCAATATGCGGGGGTACTTTTTGTAAATAAATGGTATGTAAGGGCTTCGGGTCCCCCAAAACTTTGTAAACCCGCGTGGGCTATAGCTTGGGGAGCTTGTAGCACTTGACAGTTTCAGTGCGTGCTGCTATTGAGAGGGAGGGGGAGAGAGAGAGAGGGAGAAGCCTCTCCATCGCCCCCTGGAGGAGGAAAGAAAAAATGACACAGCTGGGCTTTCCCTTGCTGCTCTGAATAGGACAGAAGTCCCAGAGAAAAGCGAATAGGAAGCAATGGAATTGAAAGTTTATAGATAGCAGCAAAGCTGGGAGCTGAAGAAGTGTATTAGCTGACAAATGAAGGAGAACCAAAAGCTTACAGCACCTGGTATTCCCAGGCGGTCTCCCATCCAAGTACTAACCAGGCCCGACCCTGCTTAGCTTCCGAGATCGGACGAGATCGGGCGTGCTCAGGGTGGTATGGCCGTAAGCGAAGGTCGCAGTCAAAATCTGGCTATTTAAAAGGCAGCGGCGAGAGCAGAATAGCTCACACAGACACAACACCGGGAGGAACAACCCTCCTTGTCCTCTCAAGTGTGTATCTGTCAGCCAGTATTTAAACTTACGATGACAACATTTTACCGGAAGTAAAAGCGGCCGATGCTTGGAAAACTTTAAAGCAGACTTGTGCAGCACACGACTTCTGTACAGATGCTTACCGGCCCCTTCATTAGAGACACCTTATTAGTTCAGAGTTGCCGCCCCCCCCCCCCCCCCCCGTTTTGCCCTCGCAACTGCATTATTTATTTATTTATTTATTTATTTATTCATTAATTCAATCATTTATTTATTTAAATATTTAAATATTTATTTATTTATTTATTTATTTATTTATTCATTTATTATTTTTATGTTTGTGGCATGCACAACATACCAACTTTTATCCAAATATCTGGACTTAAAGCTCCAATGAACGCTGGACAGAGAAACTCCGTGAACACAAACAATCCGGAGATGTGACTAAACATGAACGTGAGTGCTGTTTTTCTCTACAACAAAGGTCATGTTTGTCATGTTACAGATTGCTAATTTTGCACACCTGACCGCTCGTAAAAAGGGTCAGGGGCCAGAGTTTAATCATAAGCAATGAAAGTCCATCACCATTTAACGAATTTGCAAAATAGTCTCGGGCCGCCGGCGATTTTTGTGTGTGAAATGAGCAAAGTTCTATTTTGATACTGGGTAAAAGGCATCACAACATTTTTTGATGGCCTTTTAACAGAGTTTTTCGGCTTTTTAACGGAGCAACTGTGCAAAGTATGAAAAAAACAAACAAACTGTCAATTCACAATATGTTGTGATTCACAAGTGTTTCCCGTTAATTTATGGTTGTGAATTGCATCACGGGACCCTGATCTCTGCTCTGTCGACTTTTGATGTTTAAAATTCAACTCTGCAGTTTAAGGTAACCTAGACGGTGTTGCAGTTTGGAATATTAGAACGTATAGGGAGAAAAAAAAAGTATGGAAAATAACATGTGCTTGTTTTTGTAGCGTGTACAACGACAACCCAGACAATATATCACTTTCAACTAATAACCATGTCTATAAAAGTCACTTTTTCGTACTTTTCGAGGTTAGAAGTTGTTGGGAGAAAGTTCAAGGTCCCAGAATGCAATTCAAAAGCATAAATAAACCGGGGTGGGGGGAGAATTAATAAAAACATGAATCACAAAATACGGAAAACCGCATTTTTACGGAATTTTTTTTTTTTTTCAGTGTAAATGATGTCATCAAAAGAATTAGTTATTCATATAATGATATTAACAGGCCCTCCGTCTGACGCCCTGTATGCTATTGATTTAAAAATGAAAACAAATAAAATGTAGGACTTGAAAAGGCTCAATATTTTATCCATCTATGTGCACTTGGTGAAGGCACATCAGTAGACCGTGAAAAATGGCATTGAGCATGCCAGTGAGTGAGGTTAAACTACTGTACTGTTGGCTTGCAATATGTGGGGGTACTTTTTGTAAATAAATGGTATGTAAGGGCTTCGGGTCCCCCAAAACTTTGTAAACCCGCGTGGGCTATAGCTTGGGGAGCTTGTAGCACTTGACAGTTTCAGTGCGTGCTGCTATTGAGAGGGAGGGGGAGAGAGAGAGAGGGAGAAGCCTCTCCATCGCCCCCTGGAGGAGGAAAGAAAAAATGACACAGCTGGGCTTTCCCTTGCTGCTCTGAATAGGACAGAAGTCCCAGAGAAAAGCGAATAGGAAGCAATGGAATTGAAAGTTTATAGATAGCAGCAAAGCTGGGAGCTGAAGAAGTGTATTAGCTGACAAATGAAGGAGAACCAAAAGCTTACAGCACCTGGTATTCCCAGGCGGTCTCCCATCCAAGTACTAACCAGGCCCGACCCTGCTTAGCTTCCGAGATCGGACGAGATCGGGCGTGCTCAGGGTGGTATGGCCGTAAGCGAAGGTCGCAGTCAAAATCTGGCTATTTAAAAGGCAGCGGCGAGAGCAGAATAGCTCACACAGACACAACACCGGGAGGAACAACCCTCCTTGTCCTCTCAAGTGTGTATCTGTCAGCCAGTATTTAAACTTACGATGACAACATTTTACCGGAAGTAAAAGCGGCCGATGCTTGGAAAACTTTAAAGCAGACTTGTGCAGCACACGACTTCTGTACAGATGCTTACCGGCCCCTTCATTAGAGACACCTTATTAGTTCAGAGTTGCCGCCCCCCCACCCCCCCCCCCCCCCCCCGTTTTGCCCTCGCAACTGCATTATTTATTTATTTATTTATTTATTCATTAATTCAATCATTTATTTATTTAAATATTTAAATAGTTATTTATTTATTTATTTATTTATTCATTTATTATTTTTATGTTTGTGGCATGCACAACATACCAACTTTTATCCAAATATCTGGACTTAAAGCTCCAATGAACGCTGGACAGAGAAACTCCGTGAACACAAACAATCCGGAGATGTGACTAAACATGAACGTGAGTGCTGTTTTTCTCTACAACAAAGGTCATGTTTGTCATGTTACAGATTGCTAATTTTGCACACCTGACCGCTCGTAAAAAGGGTCAGGGGCCAGAGTTTAATCATAAGCAATGAAAGTCCATCACCATTTAACGAATTTGCAAAATAGTCTCGGGCCGCCGGCGATTTTTGTGTGTGAAATGAGCAAAGTTCTATTTTGATACTGGGTAAAAGGCATCACAACATTTTTTGATGGCCTTTTAACAGAGTTTTTCGGCTTTTTAACGGAGCAACTGTGCAAAGTATGAAAAAAACAAACAAACTGTCAATTCACAATATGTTGTGATTCACAAGTGTTTCCCGTTAATTTATGGTTGTGAATTGCATCACGGGACCCTGATCTCTGCTCTGTCGACTTTTGATGTTTAAAATTCAACTCTGCAGTTTAAGGTAACCTAGACGGTGTTGCAGTTTGGAATATTAGAACGTATAGGGAGAAAAAAAAAGTATGGAAAATAACATGTGCTTGTTTTTGTAGCGTGTACAACGACAACCCAGACAATATATCACTTTCAACTAATAACCATGTCTATAAAAGTCACTTTTTCGTACTTTTCGAGGTTAGAAGTTGTTGGGAGAAAGTTCAAGGTCCCAGAATGCAATTCAAAAGCATAAATAAACCGGGGTGGGGGGAGAATTAATAAAAACATGAATCACAAAATACGGAAAACCGCATTTTTACGGAATTTTTTTTTTTTTTTCAGTGTAAATGATGTCATCAAAAGAATTAGTTATTCATATAATGATATTAACAGGCCCTCCGTCTGACGCCCTGTATGCTATTGATTTAAAAATGAAAACAAATAAAATGTAGGACTTGAAAAGGCTCAATATTTTATCCATCTATGTGCACTTGGTGAAGGCACATCAGTAGACCGTGAAAAATGGCATTGAGCATGCCAGTGAGTGAGGTTAAACTACTGTACTGTTGGCTTGCAATATGTGGGGGTACTTTTTGTAAATAAATGGTATGTAAGGGCTTCGGGTCCCCCAAAACTTTGTAAACCCGCGTGGGCTATAGCTTGGGGAGCTTGTAGCACTTGACAGTTTCAGTGCGTGCTGCTATTGAGAGGGAGGGGGAGAGAGAGAGAGGGAGAAGCCTCTCCATCGCCCCCTGGAGGAGGAAAGAAAAAATGACACAGCTGGGCTTTCCCTTGCTGCTCTGAATAGGACAGAAGTCCCAGAGAAAAGCGAATAGGAAGCAATGGAATTGAAAGTTTATAGATAGCAGCAAAGCTGGGAGCTGAAGAAGTGTATTAGCTGACAAATGAAGGAGAACCAAAAGCTTACAGCACCTGGTATTCCCAGGCGGTCTCCCATCCAAGTACTAACCAGGCCCGACCCTGCTTAGCTTCCGAGATCGGACGAGATCGGGCGTGCTCAGGGTGGTATGGCCGTAAGCGAAGGTCGCAGTCAAAATCTGGCTATTTAAAAGGCAGCGGCGAGAGCAGAATAGCTCACACAGACACAACACCGGGAGGAACAACCCTCCTTGTCCTCTCAAGTGTGTATCTGTCAGCCAGTATTTAAACTTACGATGACAACATTTTACCGGAAGTAAAAGCGGCCGATGCTTGGAAAACTTTAAAGCAGACTTGTGCAGCACACGACTTCTGTACAGATGCTTACCGGCCCCTTCATTAGAGACACCTTATTAGTTCAGAGTTGCCGCCCCCCCCCCCCCCCCCCCCCCCCGTTTTGCCCTCGCAACTGCATTATTTATTTATTTATTTATTTATTCATTAATTCAATCATTTATTTATTTAAATATTTAAATAGTTATTTATTTATTTATTTATTTATTCATTTATTATTTTTATGTTTGTGGCATGCACAACATACCAACTTTTATCCAAATATCTGGACTTAAAGCTCCAATGAACGCTGGACAGAGAAACTCCGTGAACACAAACAATCCGGAGATGTGACTAAACATGAACGTGAGTGCTGTTTTTCTCTACAACAAAGGTCATGTTTGTCATGTTACAGATTGCTAATTTTGCACACCTGACCGCTCGTAAAAAGGGTCAGGGGCCAGAGTTTAATCATAAGCAATGAAAGTCCATCACCATTTAACGAATTTGCAAAATAGTCTCGGGCCGCCGGCGATTTTTGTGTGTGAAATGAGCAAAGTTCTATTTTGATACTGGGTAAAAGGCATCACAACATTTTTTGATGGCCTTTTAACAGAGTTTTTCGGCTTTTTAACGGAGCAACTGTGCAAAGTATGAAAAAAACAAACAAACTGTCAATTCACAATATGTTGTGATTCACAAGTGTTTCCCGTTAATTTATGGTTGTGAATTGCATCACGGGACCCTGATCTCTGCTCTGTCGACTTTTGATGTTTAAAATTCAACTCTGCAGTTTAAGGTAACCTAGACGGTGTTGCAGTTTGGAATATTAGAACGTATAGGGAGAAAAAAAAAGTATGGAAAATAACATGTGCTTGTTTTTGTAGCGTGTACAACGACAACCCAGACAATATATCACTTTCAACTAATAACCATGTCTATAAAAGTCACTTTTTCGTACTTTTCGAGGTTAGAAGTTGTTGGGAGAAAGTTCAAGGTCCCAGAATGCAATTCAAAAGCATAAATAAACCGGGGTGGGGGGAGAATTAATAAAAACATGAATCACAAAATACGGAAAACCGCATTTTTACGGAATTTTTTTTTTTTTCAGTGTAAATGATGTCATCAAAAGAATTAGTTATTCATATAATGATATTAACAGGCCCTCCGTCTGACGCCCTGTATGCTATTGATTTAAAAATGAAAACAAATAAAATGTAGGACTTGAAAAGGCTCAATATTTTATCCATCTATGTGCACTTGGTGAAGGCACATCAGTAGACCGTGAAAAATGGCATTGAGCATGCCAGTGAGTGAGGTTAAACTACTGTACTGTTGGCTTGCAATATGTGGGGGTACTTTTTGTAAATAAATGGTATGTAAGGGCTTCGGGTCCCCCAAAACTTTGTAAACCCGCGTGGGCTATAGCTTGGGGAGCTTGTAGCACTTGACAGTTCCAGTGCGTGCTGCTATTGAGAGGGAGGGGGAGAGAGAGAGAGGGAGAAGCCTCTCCATCGCCCCCTGGAGGAGGAAAGAAAAAATGACACAGCTGGGCTTTCCCTTGCTGCTCTGAATAGGACAGAAGTCCCAGAGAAAAGCGAATAGGAAGCAATGGAATTGAAAGTTTATAGATAGCAGCAAAGCTGGGAGCTGAAGAAGTGTATTAGCTGACAAATGAAGGAGAACCAAAAGCTTACAGCACCTGGTATTCCCAGGCGGTCTCCCATCCAAGTACTAACCAGGCCCGACCCTGCTTAGCTTCCGAGATCGGACGAGATCGGGCGTGCTCAGGGTGGTATGGCCGTAAGCGAAGGTCGCAGTCAAAATCTGGCTATTTAAAAGGCAGCGGCGAGAGCAGAATAGCTCACACAGACACAACACCGGGAGGAACAACCCTCCTTGTCCTCTCAAGTGTGTATCTGTCAGCCAGTATTTAAACTTACGATGACAACATTTTACCGGAAGTAAAAGCGGCCGATGCTTGGAAAACTTTAAAGCAGACTTGTGCAGCACACGACTTCTGTACAGATGCTTACCGGCCCCTTCATTAGAGACACCTTATTAGTTCAGAGTTGCCGCCCCCCCCCCCCCCCCCCCGTTTTGCCCTCGCAACTGCATTATTTATTTATTTATTTATTTATTCATTAATTCAATCATTTATTTATTTAAATATTTATTTATTTATTTATTTATTTATTCATTTATTATTTTTATGTTTGTGGCATGCACAACATACCAACTTTTATCCAAATATCTGGACTTAAAGCTCCAATGAACGCTGGACAGAGAAACTCCGTGAACACAAACAATCCGGAGATGTGACTAAACATGAACGTGAGTGCTGTTTTTCTCTACAACAAAGGTCATGTTTGTCATGTTACAGATTGCTAATTTTGCACACCTGACCGCTCGTAAAAAGGGTCAGGGGCCAGAGTTTAATCATAAGCAATGAAAGTCCATCACCATTTAACGAATTTGCAAAATAGTCTCGGGCCGCCGGCGATTTTTGTGTGTGAAATGAGCAAAGTTCTATTTTGATACTGGGTAAAAGGCATCACAACATTTTTTGATGGCCTTTTAACAGAGTTTTTCGGCTTTTTAACGGAGCAACTGTGCAAAGTATGAAAAAAACAAACAAACTGTCAATTCACAATATGTTGTGATTCACAAGTGTTTCCCGTTAATTTATGGTTGTGAATTGCATCACGGGACCCTGATCTCTGCTCTGTCGACTTTTGATGTTTAAAATTCAACTCTGCAGTTTAAGGTAACCTAGACGGTGTTGCAGTTTGGAATATTAGAACGTATAGGGAGAAAAAAAAAGTATGGAAAATAACATGTGCTTGTTTTTGTAGCGTGTACAACGACAACCCAGACAATATATCACTTTCAACTAATAACCATGTCTATAAAAGTCACTTTTTCGTACTTTTCGAGGTTAGAAGTTGTTGGGAGAAAGTTCAAGGTCCCAGAATGCAATTCAAAAGCATAAATAAACCGGGGTGGGGGGAGAATTAATAAAAACATGAATCACAAAATACGGAAAACCGCATTTTTACGGAATTTTTTTTTTTTCAGTGTAAATGATGTCATCAAAAGAATTAGTTATTCATATAATGATATTAACAGGCCCTCCGTCTGACGCCCTGTATGCTATTGATTTAAAAATGAAAACAAATAAAATGTAGGACTTGAAAAGGCTCAATATTTTATCCATCTATGTGCACTTGGTGAAGGCACATCAGTAGACCGTGAAAAATGGCATTGAGCATGCCAGTGAGTGAGGTTAAACTACTGTACTGTTGGCTTGCAATATGTGGGGGTACTTTTTGTAAATAAATGGTATGTAAGGGCTTCGGGTCCCCCAAAACTTTGTAAACCCGCGTGGGCTATAGCTTGGGGAGCTTGTAGCACTTGACAGTTCCAGTGCGTGCTGCTATTGAGAGGGAGGGGGAGAGAGAGAGAGGGAGAAGCCTCTCCATCGCCCCCTGGAGGAGGAAAGAAAAAATGACACAGCTGGGCTTTCCCTTGCTGCTCTGAATAGGACAGAAGTCCCAGAGAAAAGCGAATAGGAAGCAATGGAATTGAAAGTTTATAGATAGCAGCAAAGCTGGGAGCTGAAGAAGTGTATTAGCTGACAAATGAAGGAGAACCAAAAGCTTACAGCACCTGGTATTCCCAGGCGGTCTCCCATCCAAGTACTAACCAGGCCCGACCCTGCTTAGCTTCCGAGATCGGACGAGATCGGGCGTGCTCAGGGTGGTATGGCCGTAAGCGAAGGTCGCAGTCAAAATTTGGCTATTTAAAAGGCAGCGGCGAGAGCAGAATAGCTCACACAGACACAACACCGGGAGGAACAACCCTCCTTGTCCTCTCAAGTGTGTATCTGTCAGCCAGTATTTAAACTTACGATGACAACATTTTACCGGAAGTAAAAGCGGCCGATGCTTGGAAAACTTTAAAGCAGACTTGTGCAGCACACGACTTCTGTACAGATGCTTACCGGCCCCTTCATTAGAGACACCTTATTAGTTCAGAGTTGCCGCCCCCCCCCCCCCCCCCCCCCGTTTTGCCCTCGCAACTGCATTATTTATTTATTTATTTATTCATTAATTCAATCATTTATTTATTTAAATATTTAAATATTTATTTATTTATTTATTTATTTATTCATTTATTATTTTTATGTTTGTGGCATGCACAACATACCAACTTTTATCCAAATATCTGGACTTAAAGCTCCAATGAACGCTGGACAGAGAAACTCCGTGAACACAAACAATCCGGAGATGTGACTAAACATGAACGTGAGTGCTGTTTTTCTCTACAACAAAGGTCATGTTTGTCATGTTACAGATTGCTAATTTTGCACACCTGACCGCTCGTAAAAAGGGTCAGGGGCCAGAGTTTAATCATAAGCAATGAAAGTCCATCACCATTTAACGAATTTGCAAAATAGTCTCGGGCCGCCGGCGATTTTTGTGTGTGAAATGAGCAAAGTTCTATTTTGATACTGGGTAAAAGGCATCACAACATTTTTTGATGGCCTTTTAACAGAGTTTTTCGGCTTTTTAACGGAGCAACTGTGCAAAGTATGAAAAAAACAAACAAACTGTCAATTCACAATATGTTGTGATTCACAAGTGTTTCCCGTTAATTTATGGTTGTGAATTGCATCACGGGACCCTGATCTCTGCTCTGTCGACTTTTGATGTTTAAAATTCAACTCTGCAGTTTAAGGTAACCTAGACGGTGTTGCAGTTTGGAATATTAGAACGTATAGGGAGAAAAAAAAAGTATGGAAAATAACATGTGCTTGTTTTTGTAGCGTGTACAACGACAACCCAGACAATATATCACTTTCAACTAATAACCATGTCTATAAAAGTCACTTTTTCGTACTTTTCGAGGTTAGAAGTTGTTGGGAGAAAGTTCAAGGTCCCAGAATGCAATTCAAAAGCATAAATAAACCGGGGTGGGGGGAGAATTAATAAAAACATGAATCACAAAATACGGAAAACCGCATTTTTACGGAATTTTTTTTTTTTTCAGTGTAAATGATGTCATCAAAAGAATTAGTTATTCATATAATGATATTAACAGGCCCTCCGTCTGACGCCCTGTATGCTATTGATTTAAAAATGAAAACAAATAAAATGTAGGACTTGAAAAGGCTCAATATTTTATCCATCTATGTGCACTTGGTGAAGGCACATCAGTAGACCGTGAAAAATGGCATTGAGCATGCCAGTGAGTGAGGTTAAACTACTGTACTGTTGGCTTGCAATATGTGGGGGTACTTTTTGTAAATAAATGGTATGTAAGGGCTTCGGGTCCCCCAAAACTTTGTAAACCCGCGTGGGCTATAGCTTGGGGAGCTTGTAGCACTTGACAGTTCCAGTGCGTGCTGCTATTGAGAGGGAGGGGGAGAGAGAGAGAGGGAGAAGCCTCTCCATCGCCCCCTGGAGGAGGAAAGAAAAAATGACACAGCTGGGCTTTCCCTTGCTGCTCTGAATAGGACAGAAGTCCCAGAGAAAAGCGAATAGGAAGCAATGGAATTGAAAGTTTATAGATAGCAGCAAAGCTGGGAGCTGAAGAAGTGTATTAGCTGACAAATGAAGGAGAACCAAAAGCTTACAGCACCTGGTATTCCCAGGCGGTCTCCCATCCAAGTACTAACCAGGCCCGACCCTGCTTAGCTTCCGAGATCGGACGAGATCGGGCGTGCTCAGGGTGGTATGGCCGTAAGCGAAGGTCGCAGTCAAAATCTGGCTATTTAAAAGGCAGCGGCGAGAGCAGAATAGCTCACACAGACACAACACCGGGAGGAACAACCCTCCTTGTCCTCTCAAGTGTGTATCTGTCAGCCAGTATTTAAACTTACGATGACAACATTTTACCGGAAGTAAAAGCGGCCGATGCTTGGAAAACTTTAAAGCAGACTTGTGCAGCACACGACTTCTGTACAGATGCTTACCGGCCCCTTCATTAGAGACACCTTATTAGTTCAGAGTTGCCGCCCCCCCCCCCCCCCCCCCCGTTTTGCCCTCGCAACTGCATTATTTATTTATTTATTTATTTATTCATTAATTCAATCATTTATTTATTTAAATATTTATTTATTTATTTATTTATTTATTCATTTATTATTTTTATGTTTGTGGCATGCACAACATACCAACTTTTATCCAAATATCTGGACTTAAAGCTCCAATGAACGCTGGACAGAGAAACTCCGTGAACACAAACAATCCGGAGATGTGACTAAACATGAACGTGAGTGCTGTTTTTCTCTACAACAAAGGTCATGTTTGTCATGTTACAGATTGCTAATTTTGCACACCTGACCGCTCGTAAAAAGGGTCAGGGGCCAGAGTTTAATCATAAGCAATGAAAGTCCATCACCATTTAACGAATTTGCAAAATAGTCTCGGGCCGCCGGCGATTTTTGTGTGTGAAATGAGCAAAGTTCTATTTTGATACTGGGTAAAAGGCATCACAACATTTTTTGATGGCCTTTTAACAGAGTTTTTCGGCTTTTTAACGGAGCAACTGTGCAAAGTATGAAAAAAACAAACAAACTGTCAATTCACAATATGTTGTGATTCACAAGTGTTTCCCGTTAATTTATGGTTGTGAATTGCATCACGGGACCCTGATCTCTGCTCTGTCGACTTTTGATGTTTAAAATTCAACTCTGCAGTTTAAGGTAACCTAGACGGTGTTGCAGTTTGGAATATTAGAACGTATAGGGAGAAAAAAAAAGTATGGAAAATAACATGTGCTTGTTTTTGTAGCGTGTACAACGACAACCCAGACAATATATCACTTTCAACTAATAACCATGTCTATAAAAGTCACTTTTTCGTACTTTTCGAGGTTAGAAGTTGTTGGGAGAAAGTTCAAGGTCCCAGAATGCAATTCAAAAGCATAAATAAACCGGGGTGGGGGGAGAATTAATAAAAACATGAATCACAAAATACGGAAAACCGCATTTTTACGGAATTTTTTTTTTTTTTCAGTGTAAATGATGTCATCAAAAGAATTAGTTATTCATATAATGATATTAACAGGCCCTCCGTCTGACGCCCTGTATGCTATTGATTTAAAAATGAAAACAAATAAAATGTAGGACTTGAAAAGGCTCAATATTTTATCCATCTATGTGCACTTGGTGAAGGCACATCAGTAGACCGTGAAAAATGGCATTGAGCATGCCAGTGAGTGAGGTTAAACTACTGTACTGTTGGCTTGCAATATGTGGGGGTACTTTTTGTAAATAAATGGTATGTAAGGGCTTCGGGTCCCCCAAAACTTTGTAAACCCGCGTGGGCTATAGCTTGGGGAGCTTGTAGCACTTGACAGTTCCAGTGCGTGCTGCTATTGAGAGGGAGGGGGAGAGAGAGAGAGGGAGAAGCCTCTCCATCGCCCCCTGGAGGAGGAAAGAAAAAATGACACAGCTGGGCTTTCCCTTGCTGCTCTGAATAGGACAGAAGTCCCAGAGAAAAGCGAATAGGAAGCAATGGAATTGAAAGTTTATAGATAGCAGCAAAGCTGGGAGCTGAAGAAGTGTATTAGCTGACAAATGAAGGAGAACCAAAAGCTTACAGCACCTGGTATTCCCAGGCGGTCTCCCATCCAAGTACTAACCAGGCCCGACCCTGCTTAGCTTCCGAGATCGGACGAGATCGGGCGTGCTCAGGGTGGTATGGCCGTAAGCGAAGGTCGCAGTCAAAATCTGGCTATTTAAAAGGCAGCGGCGAGAGCAGAATAGCTCACACAGACACAACACCGGGAGGAACAACCCTCCTTGTCCTCTCAAGTGTGTATCTGTCAGCCAGTATTTAAACTTACGATGACAACATTTTACCGGAAGTAAAAGCGGCCGATGCTTGGAAAACTTTAAAGCAGACTTGTGCAGCACACGACTTCTGTACAGATGCTTACCGGCCCCTTCATTAGAGACACCTTATTAGTTCAGAGTTGCCGCCCCCCCCCCCCCCCCCCCGTTTTGCCCTCGCAACTGCATTATTTATTTATTTATTTATTTATTCATTAATTCAATCATTTATTTATTTAAATATTTATTTATTTATTTATTTATTTATTTATTCATTTATTATTTTTATGTTTGTGGCATGCACAACATACCAACTTTTATCCAAATATCTGGACTTAAAGCTCCAATGAACGCTGGACAGAGAAACTCCGTGAACACAAACAATCCGGAGATGTGACTAAACATGAACGTGAGTGCTGTTTTTCTCTACAACAAAGGTCATGTTTGTCATGTTACAGATTGCTAATTTTGCACACCTGACCGCTCGTAAAAAGGGTCAGGGGCCAGAGTTTAATCATAAGCAATGAAAGTCCATCACCATTTAACGAATTTGCAAAATAGTCTCGGGCCGCCGGCGATTTTTGTGTGTGAAATGAGCAAAGTTCTATTTTGATACTGGGTAAAAGGCATCACAACATTTTTTGATGGCCTTTTAACAGAGTTTTTCGGCTTTTTAACGGAGCAACTGTGCAAAGTATGAAAAAAACAAACAAACTGTCAATTCACAATATGTTGTGATTCACAAGTGTTTCCCGTTAATTTATGGTTGTGAATTGCATCACGGGACCCTGATCTCTGCTCTGTCGACTTTTGATGTTTAAAATTCAACTCTGCAGTTTAAGGTAACCTAGACGGTGTTGCAGTTTGGAATATTAGAACGTATAGGGAGAAAAAAAAAGTATGGAAAATAACATGTGCTTGTTTTTGTAGCGTGTACAACGACAACCCAGACAATATATCACTTTCAACTAATAACCATGTCTATAAAAGTCACTTTTTCGTACTTTTCGAGGTTAGAAGTTGTTGGGAGAAAGTTCAAGGTCCCAGAATGCAATTCAAAAGCATAAATAAACCGGGGTGGGGGGAGAATTAATAAAAACATGAATCACAAAATACGGAAAACCGCATTTTTACGGAATTTTTTTTTTTTCAGTGTAAATGATGTCATCAAAAGAATTAGTTATTCATATAATGATATTAACAGGCCCTCCGTCTGACGCCCTGTATGCTATTGATTTAAAAATGAAAACAAATAAAATGTAGGACTTGAAAAGGCTCAATATTTTATCCATCTATGTGCACTTGGTGAAGGCACATCAGTAGACCGTGAAAAATGGCATTGAGCATGCCAGTGAGTGAGGTTAAACTACTGTACTGTTGGCTTGCAATATGTGGGGGTACTTTTTGTAAATAAATGGTATGTAAGGGCTTCGGGTCCCCCAAAACTTTGTAAACCCGCGTGGGCTATAGCTTGGGGAGCTTGTAGCACTTGACAGTTCCAGTGCGTGCTGCTATTGAGAGGGAGGGGGAGAGAGAGAGAGGGAGAAGCCTCTCCATCGCCCCCTGGAGGAGGAAAGAAAAAATGACACAGCTGGGCTTTCCCTTGCTGCTCTGAATAGGACAGAAGTCCCAGAGAAAAGCGAATAGGAAGCAATGGAATTGAAAGTTTATAGATAGCAGCAAAGCTGGGAGCTGAAGAAGTGTATTAGCTGACAAATGAAGGAGAACCAAAAGCTTACAGCACCTGGTATTCCCAGGCGGTCTCCCATCCAAGTACTAACCAGGCCCGACCCTGCTTAGCTTCCGAGATCGGACGAGATCGGGCGTGCTCAGGGTGGTATGGCCGTAAGCGAAGGTCGCAGTCAAAATTTGGCTATTTAAAAGGCAGCGGCGAGAGCAGAATAGCTCACACAGACACAACACCGGGAGGAACAACCCTCCTTGTCCTCTCAAGTGTGTATCTGTCAGCCAGTATTTAAACTTACGATGACAACATTTTACCGGAAGTAAAAGCGGCCGATGCTTGGAAAACTTTAAAGCAGACTTGTGCAGCACACGACTTCTGTACAGATGCTTACCGGCCCCTTCATTAGAGACACCTTATTAGTTCAGAGTTGCCGCCCCCCCCCCCCCCCCCCCCGTTTTGCCCTCGCAACTGCATTATTTATTTATTTATTTATTCATTAATTCAATCATTTATTTATTTAAATATTTAAATATTTATTTATTTATTTATTTATTTATTCATTTATTATTTTTATGTTTGTGGCATGCACAACATACCAACTTTTATCCAAATATCTGGACTTAAAGCTCCAATGAACGCTGGACAGAGAAACTCCGTGAACACAAACAATCCGGAGATGTGACTAAACATGAACGTGAGTGCTGTTTTTCTCTACAACAAAGGTCATGTTTGTCATGTTACAGATTGCTAATTTTGCACACCTGACCGCTCGTAAAAAGGGTCAGGGGCCAGAGTTTAATCATAAGCAATGAAAGTCCATCACCATTTAACGAATTTGCAAAATAGTCTCGGGCCGCCGGCGATTTTTGTGTGTGAAATGAGCAAAGTTCTATTTTGATACTGGGTAAAAGGCATCACAACATTTTTTGATGGCCTTTTAACAGAGTTTTTCGGCTTTTTAACGGAGCAACTGTGCAAAGTATGAAAAAAACAAACAAACTGTCAATTCACAATATGTTGTGATTCACAAGTGTTTCCCGTTAATTTATGGTTGTGAATTGCATCACGGGACCCTGATCTCTGCTCTGTCGACTTTTGATGTTTAAAATTCAACTCTGCAGTTTAAGGTAACCTAGACGGTGTTGCAGTTTGGAATATTAGAACGTATAGGGAGAAAAAAAAAGTATGGAAAATAACATGTGCTTGTTTTTGTAGCGTGTACAACGACAACCCAGACAATATATCACTTTCAACTAATAACCATGTCTATAAAAGTCACTTTTTCGTACTTTTCGAGGTTAGAAGTTGTTGGGAGAAAGTTCAAGGTCCCAGAATGCAATTCAAAAGCATAAATAAACCGGGGTGGGGGGAGAATTAATAAAAACATGAATCACAAAATACGGAAAACCGCATTTTTACGGAATTTTTTTTTTTTTCAGTGTAAATGATGTCATCAAAAGAATTAGTTATTCATATAATGATATTAACAGGCCCTCCGTCTGACGCCCTGTATGCTATTGATTTAAAAATGAAAACAAATAAAATGTAGGACTTGAAAAGGCTCAATATTTTATCCATCTATGTGCACTTGGTGAAGGCACATCAGTAGACCGTGAAAAATGGCATTGAGCATGCCAGTGAGTGAGGTTAAACTACTGTACTGTTGGCTTGCAATATGTGGGGGTACTTTTTGTAAATAAATGGTATGTAAGGGCTTCGGGTCCCCCAAAACTTTGTAAACCCGCGTGGGCTATAGCTTGGGGAGCTTGTAGCACTTGACAGTTTCAGTGCGTGCTGCTATTGAGAGGGAGGGGGAGAGAGAGAGAGGGAGAAGCCTCTCCATCGCCCCCTGGAGGAGGAAAGAAAAAATGACACAGCTGGGCTTTCCCTTGCTGCTCTGAATAGGACAGAAGTCCCAGAGAAAAGCGAATAGGAAGCAATGGAATTGAAAGTTTATAGATAGCAGCAAAGCTGGGAGCTGAAGAAGTGTATTAGCTGACAAATGAAGGAGAACCAAAAGCTTACAGCACCTGGTATTCCCAGGCGGTCTCCCATCCAAGTACTAACCAGGCCCGACCCTGCTTAGCTTCCGAGATCGGACGAGATCGGGCGTGCTCAGGGTGGTATGGCCGTAAGCGAAGGTCGCAGTCAAAATCTGGCTATTTAAAAGGCAGCGGCGAGAGCAGAATAGCTCACACAGACACAACACCGGGAGGAACAACCCTCCTTGTCCTCTCAAGTGTGTATCTGTCAGCCAGTATTTAAACTTACGATGACAACATTTTACCGGAAGTAAAAGCGGCCGATGCTTGGAAAACTTTAAAGCAGACTTGTGCAGCACACGACTTCTGTACAGATGCTTACCGGCCCCTTCATTAGAGACACCTTATTAGTTCAGAGTTGCCGCCCCCCCCCCCCCCCCCCCCCGTTTTGCCCTCGCAACTGCATTATTTATTTATTTATTTATTTATTCATTAATTCAATCATTTATTTATTTAAATATTTAAATATTTATTTATTTATTTATTCATTTATTATTTTTATGTTTGTGGCATGCACAACATACCAACTTTTATCCAAATATCTGGACTTAAAGCTCCAATGAACGCTGGACAGAGAAACTCCGTGAACACAAACAATCCGGAGATGTGACTAAACATGAACGTGAGTGCTGTTTTTCTCTACAACAAAGGTCATGTTTGTCATGTTACAGATTGCTAATTTTGCACACCTGACCGCTCGTAAAAAGGGTCAGGGGCCAGAGTTTAATCATAAGCAATGAAAGTCCATCACCATTTAACGAATTTGCAAAATAGTCTCGGGCCGCCGGCGATTTTTGTGTGTGAAATGAGCAAAGTTCTATTTTGATACTGGGTAAAAGGCATCACAACATTTTTTGATGGCCTTTTAACAGAGTTTTTCGGCTTTTTAACGGAGCAACTGTGCAAAGTATGAAAAAAACAAACAAACTGTCAATTCACAATATGTTGTGATTCACAAGTGTTTCCCGTTAATTTATGGTTGTGAATTGCATCACGGGACCCTGATCTCTGCTCTGTCGACTTTTGATGTTTAAAATTCAACTCTGCAGTTTAAGGTAACCTAGACGGTGTTGCAGTTTGGAATATTAGAACGTATAGGGAGAAAAAAAAAGTATGGAAAATAACATGTGCTTGTTTTTGTAGCGTGTACAACGACAACCCAGACAATATATCACTTTCAACTAATAACCATGTCTATAAAAGTCACTTTTTCGTACTTTTCGAGGTTAGAAGTTGTTGGGAGAAAGTTCAAGGTCCCAGAATGCAATTCAAAAGCATAAATAAACCGGGGTGGGGGGAGAATTAATAAAAACATGAATCACAAAATACGGAAAACCGCATTTTTACGGAATTTTTTTTTTTTTTTCAGTGTAAATGATGTCATCAAAAGAATTAGTTATTCATATAATGATATTAACAGGCCCTCCGTCTGACGCCCTGTATGCTATTGATTTAAAAATGAAAACAAATAAAATGTAGGACTTGAAAAGGCTCAATATTTTATCCATCTATGTGCACTTGGTGAAGGCACATCAGTAGACCGTGAAAAATGGCATTGAGCATGCCAGTGAGTGAGGTTAAACTACTGTACTGTTGGCTTGCAATATGTGGGGGTACTTTTTGTAAATAAATGGTATGTAAGGGCTTCGGGTCCCCCAAAACTTTGTAAACCCGCGTGGGCTATAGCTTGGGGAGCTTGTAGCACTTGACAGTTTCAGTGCGTGCTGCTATTGAGAGGGAGGGGGAGAGAGAGAGAGGGAGAAGCCTCTCCATCGCCCCCTGGAGGAGGAAAGAAAAAATGACACAGCTGGGCTTTCCCTTGCTGCTCTGAATAGGACAGAAGTCCCAGAGAAAAGCGAATAGGAAGCAATGGAATTGAAAGTTTATAGATAGCAGCAAAGCTGGGAGCTGAAGAAGTGTATTAGCTGACAAATGAAGGAGAACCAAAAGCTTACAGCACCTGGTATTCCCAGGCGGTCTCCCATCCAAGTACTAACCAGGCCCGACCCTGCTTAGCTTCCGAGATCGGACGAGATCGGGCGTGCTCAGGGTGGTATGGCCGTAAGCGAAGGTCGCAGTCAAAATCTGGCTATTTAAAAGGCAGCGGCGAGAGCAGAATAGCTCACACAGACACAACACCGGGAGGAACAACCCTCCTTGTCCTCTCAAGTGTGTATCTGTCAGCCAGTATTTAAACTTACGATGACAACATTTTACCGGAAGTAAAAGCGGCCGATGCTTGGAAAACTTTAAAGCAGACTTGTGCAGCACACGACTTCTGTACAGATGCTTACCGGCCCCTTCATTAGAGACACCTTATTAGTTCAGAGTTGCCGCCCCCCCCCCCCCCCCCCCCCCCGTTTTGCCCTCGCAACTGCATTATTTATTTATTTATTTATTTATTCATTAATTCAATCATTTATTTATTTAAATATTTAAATATTTATTTATTTATTTATTTATTTATTCATTTATTATTTTTATGTTTGTGGCATGCACAACATACCAACTTTTATCCAAATATCTGGACTTAAAGCTCCAATGAACGCTGGACAGAGAAACTCCGTGAACACAAACAATCCGGAGATGTGACTAAACATGAACGTGAGTGCTGTTTTTCTCTACAACAAAGGTCATGTTTGTCATGTTACAGATTGCTAATTTTGCACACCTGACCGCTCGTAAAAAGGGTCAGGGGCCAGAGTTTAATCATAAGCAATGAAAGTCCATCACCATTTAACGAATTTGCAAAATAGTCTCGGGCCGCCGGCGATTTTTGTGTGTGAAATGAGCAAAGTTCTATTTTGATACTGGGTAAAAGGCATCACAACATTTTTTGATGGCCTTTTAACAGAGTTTTTCGGCTTTTTAACGGAGCAACTGTGCAAAGTATGAAAAAAACAAACAAACTGTCAATTCACAATATGTTGTGATTCACAAGTGTTTCCCGTTAATTTATGGTTGTGAATTGCATCACGGGACCCTGATCTCTGCTCTGTCGACTTTTGATGTTTAAAATTCAACTCTGCAGTTTAAGGTAACCTAGACGGTGTTGCAGTTTGGAATATTAGAACGTATAGGGAGAAAAAAAAAGTATGGAAAATAACATGTGCTTGTTTTTGTAGCGTGTACAACGACAACCCAGACAATATATCACTTTCAACTAATAACCATGTCTATAAAAGTCACTTTTTCGTACTTTTCGAGGTTAGAAGTTGTTGGGAGAAAGTTCAAGGTCCCAGAATGCAATTCAAAAGCATAAATAAACCGGGGTGGGGGGAGAATTAATAAAAACATGAATCACAAAATACGGAAAACCGCATTTTTACGGAATTTTTTTTTTTTTTCAGTGTAAATGATGTCATCAAAAGAATTAGTTATTCATATAATGATATTAACAGGCCCTCCGTCTGACGCCCTGTATGCTATTGATTTAAAAATGAAAACAAATAAAATGTAGGACTTGAAAAGGCTCAATATTTTATCCATCTATGTGCACTTGGTGAAGGCACATCAGTAGACCGTGAAAAATGGCATTGAGCATGCCAGTGAGTGAGGTTAAACTACTGTACTGTTGGCTTGCAATATGTGGGGGTACTTTTTGTAAATAAATGGTATGTAAGGGCTTCGGGTCCCCCAAAACTTTGTAAACCCGCGTGGGCTATAGCTTGGGGAGCTTGTAGCACTTGACAGTTTCAGTGCGTGCTGCTATTGAGAGGGAGGGGGAGAGAGAGAGAGGGAGAAGCCTCTCCATCGCCCCCTGGAGGAGGAAAGAAAAAATGACACAGCTGGGCTTTCCCTTGCTGCTCTGAATAGGACAGAAGTCCCAGAGAAAAGCGAATAGGAAGCAATGGAATTGAAAGTTTATAGATAGCAGCAAAGCTGGGAGCTGAAGAAGTGTATTAGCTGACAAATGAAGGAGAACCAAAAGCTTACAGCACCTGGTATTCCCAGGCGGTCTCCCATCCAAGTACTAACCAGGCCCGACCCTGCTTAGCTTCCGAGATCGGACGAGATCGGGCGTGCTTTTTTTTTTTTTTTTTTTTATTGAACCAATTTCAATTACAATCTTTTACAGTAAATCATAATAAAACAGACATTAAAAGATCATTCATATTCAAAAACATTTAAAATGTGGTAGTTTCCAGTTCATTTCTTTAAAAACTTGACATGCTTTGTCCGTCAGAATTTTGTGCAGCTCACTCAAAATGTTCTCATTTTTATGATATACATACAGTTTTTCCACATATCTCTCCATTTTCCTCTTAAAAATTCCCCATACATCCATCACCATTTTCTCTTTTTTTGCCACAATTCTCCTTTCCCACATTGCATTTTTCATCAGCATTATACATTGGTTTACTATTTTCTTATTTTCATTGTTCTTATTCCATCCCAACATCACTACTCTGTTCCATTCTGTTTCATTTTCATCCCAGTCTCCAAGTAGTCCTTTAATTAAAACTTTACAATCTTTTAAAAAACCTTCCAATTCTTGACAATATAAAAACATGTGTAAAAAACCCTCTTCTTCTTTTTGACATACTTTACACATTCCACTTTGTTCCATTCCTATCTTGTTTAAAATGACATCAGAAAAGATTGCTTTGTGCCTTATTAAAAATTCTAGACATTCGACTTTTGTTTCCACATACCTTCCTTTCATGTTTCCCCATATTTCATTTGCTTTTACATTTTTGTATTTCTCTATCCAGTATTTGTTTGCTGTTGGTTCTTTAAACACATTCTCTCTAAAAAAACAATAAATATTTTTCACAGTACATTCATTAAAATTGCATATTTTTTCACCTGTTTTCACATACACTTCTTTTGTTTCTTTTTCTTTTTCAAAATTTTCTATGCTTCTTATCCATTCTTTTGGAATTGCCTGTTTAATTATGTCAAGATTTTTCTCAATTTCCTTTCTGTTGTATTCCTCTTTCGCCTCCTCCATTGTGTCTATAACATATTGTTCAGTTAAAAAGCCTTCTTTAAATTCATATAAAATGTCCCGCACTTTTAAAATCCCAACTTCTATCCATTTCTTATAGTATAAAACCTTCCCTTGACTTAAAATGTTATTGTTCAAGAAAAGAGGTTGGTTTAAAATGTTTTCCCTTCCATGTGGACTATATTCCACTTGTTTTAAAAAATTCCCCCAAGCACTTAAAATTTCTCTATAAAATTCAGGTAAGTTTTCTGTCATCCAAGCTTTTGTTTTCATCCATAAAATCCCATCTCCCATGTTAAAATTACCACATTTGTTTAAAAAGTATTTCATTGTTTTTTTCCACTCTGCTTTGTTTTCTTTTTCTAGATACTTCTTTATTCTTTTCACTCTTAAACTATTTTTTCTTTGTTCTACATCTATTAAACCCAGACCACCTTTGTCTATTTCCCCTACGACTGTATTAAAAGCAATCCTTGGTGGCTTACCTCCCCATAAAAAATCTGTAAAACATTTTTTCAACCTCTTTTCTATCCACATTGGCATTTCTAAAACATATAAAACATGCCACAATTTAGACTCCATTAAAACATTTAAAATCAAAACTTTTCCTTTTAATGTTAGTGTTCTTAGTTTCCAGTAATTTAACCTCCTTTCTATATCTGTTAAAAAACCTTCCCACATCTTATCTCGCGCTGTCCTGGCATCTTTCCCCATTAAAACCCCTAAAATCTTGATTTCTTCTACTTCTTTGAAATTGGTGCATTCTGCTAAATCTGTTTCCTTTCCAAACTTCATATAAACCGTTTTGTCTTCATTTACTTTACTCCCCGATCCTTTACAAAATTGTTGTACTATTTTCATGGCTTCTTTCACACTCTCTTTTCCTTTTACTATTAATGTAGTGTCATCTGCATATTGAAACATTTTTTTATTTACTTTATTTTCTTCAATCTCAATTCCTTTTATTTTTTCTTCTTCGTTGATAGCTAAGCCCAGGGGTTCTGCCACAAGTGAATATAAAAGTGCTGACAGAGGACATCCTTGCCTTATTGATCTTGTTATTTTAAAACATTCTGTTAAAAAGCCATTACATTTAATTTTTGTTAAAATACCCTTATACAAAATCTTTATCCATTTTCTAAAAACTTCTCCAAAACCAAACTTTTTGAGTACTTTGAATAAAAACTGGTGTTCAACTCTATCAAAAGCTTTTTCAAAATCCAGACTTATTATATATCCTTCCTCTTTTTTCTCCTTCATATATTCTATGATGTCTTTTATGCTCATTGTTATGTCTGCTATGTCTCTTCCTTTTATCGCATAGGCCTGTGTTGTTTTAATTATTTTTGGCATCACTTCTTTTAATCTATTTGCTAAAATTTTTGTTAAAATCTTCAAATCTGTGTTTAACATTGTGATTGGTCTGTAATTTTTTAACAATGTCTTTTCTCCTTTTTTGTGTATTAATTTCATTAATCCCATTCCCATTCTTTCATTTAGTTCTTCTTTTTGCAGTATTTCTTTAAAAACGTCAGTTAAAATTGGAATTAAAATTTCTTTAAAACATACATAAAATTCACTATTTAAACCATCTATTCCTGGACTTTTCTTTTTGTTCAAGCTTTCTATTGCTTTTCTTATTTCTTCTTCCCCTATTTCTTGGTCGCATTCTTTTTTATCCTCTTCATCTATTTTTGTTTTTATCTGTTTTAATAATTTTGACATTTGTACTTCATCAACTCCCTGTGTTTTAAATAACTCCTCATAGTATTTTTTGATTTCTTTTAAAATTTCTTCATTTCCTTCTATGCTTTCTCCTTTTGTCCCTTGTATTATCTTTATTGTTTCTGCTTTTCCTTTTTGTCTTTCTAAATCAAAGAAGAACTTTGTGCATTTTTCTCCCTCTACTACATATTTTGCTTTGCTTCTTAGTCTAGCTCCTTCATATTTCTTTTCTTCTATTTCTTTCAGTTTTCCCTCCATTTCTTTTATTTTTTGAATGTCTTTTTCATTTTTTTCTAGTTCTATTTTTAAGTTTTCTTTGATTGTCTTTTCTTTGTGTCTTTTATTCTTTTGTATTATTCTACAGAATGTTAATGTAGATTTTTTTATCAGAAATTTGACATTTTCCCACCATAGTCTTTTGTCTTCATTATAGATCTTGTTTCCTTTTTCTTTTTCTATTATTTCTTTTACTTTTTTAACATAGTCTTCGTTTTTTAAAATTTCACTATTTAATGTCCATACCCCTGGGCCTCTTTGTATTTCTTCTGTATTAAAATTAAAAAATACAAATTTATGGTCACTTAAAACAGTTTCATCGTACCTTATTTTTTCGATATAAATTTCTATATTTCTTGTGCATAACACATAGTCTATTCTCGATTGGTTTACAAAATTCCCTACTATTTGTCTTCTAGAAAACTCCTTTTTCTTCCCATTTCTTTCTCTCCAAATGTCTATCATTCCTTTTTCCTCTATTAGTGATTTTAGTTCTTTCCTTCCCGTGTCTGATTTAAAAACCATACCTTCTGTTATGTCCTGTCTGCTAAAAACAGTGTTAAAATCCCCACATACTATTATTTGTTTATAGTTTTTTAAAAACCTTCTTAATATGTTAAAAAAGCTTTTCTTTTCACTCTCTTCATTTGGTGCATGCACATTAACTAAAATAATATCTTTCCCTTCATATTTTATTTCTAAGATCATACATTTTCCTTGTTTGTCTTTATATATTACTTTACTCATTTGCAGTGCATTCTTCTTTATTAAAATTGCTACTCCTCTCCCAGCTTTCGTATCTCCATTACTATAATAAAAGTCCCCATCCCATTCTTTTTTGTATATGTCCATCACCTCATTTTTCCAATTTGTTTCTTGTAAAATAATTATTTCTTCTCTTTTACATTTTTCCTTTACATTCTTAAATTTTCTTAAGTCCATTAAACCTCTTGCATTAAAAGACACGCAATTTAAAACCATTAAAAGAAGGAAAAAGGAAATAAAAACCGTCATCTTAGTCCTCTTCTTCTCCCAAACCTCTCAAAGAATCATATCTGTTGTGGCTTTTCAGTTGTCCTTTTTTCAAACCCTTTTTTCTTGCAGTTTCTAATTTTGATAAAACTTTAGCCGATCGTCTTGTTTGTCTTTTCTCAAGTTTGTCTTTTTCTACTTCCTCCTCATGTTTTCCAGTCTCTCTCTCCGTTCCCTTGCTTTGTTCTTTAAGATCCTCTTTTTCAATTACATCCAAAACGTTTTTGAAGCTAGAAGTTATGTCCATTGGTGTCCATGCTACCTCCTCTTCATGCTCTATTTGTTGACTGTCTGTTTCTGTTTCTTTTTCCTTTTCTTTTTTTGCATTCTCCTCCTTCAATGTTATTTTCTCTGTTGTAGTTTGTATTGTTTGTGTCGTTGTTTGTTCCTCTTCATTACTTTCCTTTTCACTGTTTCCTTCATGCATTTGCCCACTCACCTGGATCTCATCCTCCTCCTCCTCTTCCTCCATCCAACATTCACACTTACTTAAATAGTTCTGGCAGTCCGGGCACTTAATAGCATCGCAGTCTCTGGCAAAATGTCCCCTTTCCTCACATTTATGGCATTTAAAGTCTGGGCAATCTTTGACCATATGGTCAGGGCTCATGCACAGCCTACAAGTCTTAACCTGGTGGCTGTGCATCACCCTAAAATATTGCTGACCTTCTGCCGTTTCCAGTCTTGTGCTGTAAGGGAGAGATATCACTTCTCTGGGGAATCTCACTTTGAGATATCGAGTTCCATCTTCTATTTCTGTGCCCGGATATACCCTTCTTTTAATTTTTGTTATGGGAAATACTCCCCAGCCTTCTAATTTATCTAATATTAATTGATCATCCAGGTAAGCGGGCAAATGCATGAAGGAAATCACGTAGTCTCTATTTTGTAGCATTTTCACTTCACAGGTTTCTCCTTTTATTATTAGTCCATCCATCAGTTTATCGCATGTTTCTTCATTTTCTAAAGTTAGTTCATAATCTTTGTCCTGTCTCGGCCTTATCGCAAGAATTTTCCCAAGTCCACACTTTTCAGTTACTGCATTAATTATTTCCAAAACTCTCACCTCTTTAACTTTGTCCACATTTAGAATCACTGTTGCTTCCTTCATGTACTTTTTTCCACTTCTTTGTTGTTGCATCTCCTGTTGTTGGTTTTCTTGTCGTTCTTTGTTTACCATGTTTCTTTCACCTTCCTGTCCAGTGTTGTTTTCCAATTGTCTTTCCCCTCGTAATCCAGTGCTGTTTTCTTTTTGTCTTTCTCCACTCCTTCCTGTGATGTTTTCCCCATGTGCTTCATCAAACAAATCTGTGCTGTTGCTTTGTGAGTCCATCATTTTCTCTCAAAAAAAACTGTGCTAACCACCTTCCAGCCAGCACACGTGCTGCTGTCAGGTGGTTAAAAAAAAACAAAAAAATCAAAAAAAGTCCACTATCACAAAAAAGACACTAAATAAACTCAAAATAACACAAAAAAATGGAGAGCCTCTCTCTCCTGTCTGCAGCCTTACACTTCCTCGTTGCACTCTAGCTCCCTCTAGCGTGCTCAGGGTGGTATGGCCGTAAGCGAAGGTCGCAGTCAAAATCTGGCTATTTAAAAGGCAGCGGCGAGAGCAGAATAGCTCACACAGACACAACACCGGGAGGAACAACCCTCCTTGTCCTCTCAAGTGTGTATCTGTCAGCCAGTATTTAAACTTACGATGACAACATTTTACCGGAAGTAAAAGCGGCCGATGCTTGGAAAACTTTAAAGCAGACTTGTGCAGCACACGACTTCTGTACAGATGCTTACCGGCCCCTTCATTAGAGACACCTTATTAGTTCAGAGTTGCCGCCCCCCCCCCCCCCCCCCCCCCCCCGTTTTGCCCTCGCAACTGCATTATTTATTTATTTATTTATTTATTCATTAATTCAATCATTTATTTATTTAAATATTTAAATATTTATTTATTTATTTATTTATTTATTCATTTATTATTTTTATGTTTGTGGCATGCACAACATACCAACTTTTATCCAAATATCTGGACTTAAAGCTCCAATGAACGCTGGACAGAGAAACTCCGTGAACACAAACAATCCGGAGATGTGACTAAACATGAACGTGAGTGCTGTTTTTCTCTACAACAAAGGTCATGTTTGTCATGTTACAGATTGCTAATTTTGCACACCTGACCGCTCGTAAAAAGGGTCAGGGGCCAGAGTTTAATCATAAGCAATGAAAGTCCATCACCATTTAACGAATTTGCAAAATAGTCTCGGGCCGCCGGCGATTTTTGTGTGTGAAATGAGCAAAGTTCTATTTTGATACTGGGTAAAAGGCATCACAACATTTTTTGATGGCCTTTTAACAGAGTTTTTCGGCTTTTTAACGGAGCAACTGTGCAAAGTATGAAAAAAACAAACAAACTGTCAATTCACAATATGTTGTGATTCACAAGTGTTTCCCGTTAATTTATGGTTGTGAATTGCATCACGGGACCCTGATCTCTGCTCTGTCGACTTTTGATGTTTAAAATTCAACTCTGCAGTTTAAGGTAACCTAGACGGTGTTGCAGTTTGGAATATTAGAACGTATAGGGAGAAAAAAAAAGTATGGAAAATAACATGTGCTTGTTTTTGTAGCGTGTACAACGACAACCCAGACAATATATCACTTTCAACTAATAACCATGTCTATAAAAGTCACTTTTTCGTACTTTTCGAGGTTAGAAGTTGTTGGGAGAAAGTTCAAGGTCCCAGAATGCAATTCAAAAGCATAAATAAACCGGGGTGGGGGGAGAATTAATAAAAACATGAATCACAAAATACGGAAAACCGCATTTTTACGGAATTTTTTTTTTTTCAGTGTAAATGATGTCATCAAAAGAATTAGTTATTCATATAATGATATTAACAGGCCCTCCGTCTGACGCCCTGTATGCTATTGATTTAAAAATGAAAACAAATAAAATGTAGGACTTGAAAAGGCTCAATATTTTATCCATCTATGTGCACTTGGTGAAGGCACATCAGTAGACCGTGAAAAATGGCATTGAGCATGCCAGTGAGTGAGGTTAAACTACTGTACTGTTGGCTTGCAATATGTGGGGGTACTTTTTGTAAATAAATGGTATGTAAGGGCTTCGGGTCCCCCAAAACTTTGTAAACCCGCGTGGGCTATAGCTTGGGGAGCTTGTAGCACTTGACAGTTTCAGTGCGTGCTGCTATTGAGAGGGAGGGGGAGAGAGAGAGAGGGAGAAGCCTCTCCATCGCCCCCTGGAGGAGGAAAGAAAAAATGACACAGCTGGGCTTTCCCTTGCTGCTCTGAATAGGACAGAAGTCCCAGAGAAAAGCGAATAGGAAGCAATGGAATTGAAAGTTTATAGATAGCAGCAAAGCTGGGAGCTGAAGAAGTGTATTAGCTGACAAATGAAGGAGAACCAAAAGCTTACAGCACCTGGTATTCCCAGGCGGTCTCCCATCCAAGTACTAACCAGGCCCGACCCTGCTTAGCTTCCGAGATCGGACGAGATCGGGCGTGCTCAGGGTGGTATGGCCGTAAGCGAAGGTCGCAGTCAAAATCTGGCTATTTAAAAGGCAGCGGCGAGAGCAGAATAGCTCACACAGACACAACACCGGGAGGAACAACCCTCCTTGTCCTCTCAAGTGTGTATCTGTCAGCCAGTATTTAAACTTACGATGACAACATTTTACCGGAAGTAAAAGCGGCCGATGCTTGGAAAACTTTAAAGCAGACTTGTGCAGCACACGACTTCTGTACAGATGCTTACCGGCCCCTTCATTAGAGACACCTTATTAGTTCAGAGTTGCCGCCCCCCCCCCCCCCCCGTTTTGCCCTCGCAACTGCATTATTTATTTATTTATTTATTTATTCATTAATTCAATCATTTATTTATTTAAATATTTAAATATTTATTTATTTATTTATTTATTTATTCATTTATTATTTTTATGTTTGTGGCATGCACAACATACCAACTTTTATCCAAATATCTGGACTTAAAGCTCCAATGAACGCTGGACAGAGAAACTCCGTGAACACAAACAATCCGGAGATGTGACTAAACATGAACGTGAGTGCTGTTTTTCTCTACAACAAAGGTCATGTTTGTCATGTTACAGATTGCTAATTTTGCACACCTGACCGCTCGTAAAAAGGGTCAGGGGCCAGAGTTTAATCATAAGCAATGAAAGTCCATCACCATTTAACGAATTTGCAAAATAGTCTCGGGCCGCCGGCGATTTTTGTGTGTGAAATGAGCAAAGTTCTATTTTGATACTGGGTAAAAGGCATCACAACATTTTTTGATGGCCTTTTAACAGAGTTTTTCGGCTTTTTAACGGAGCAACTGTGCAAAGTATGAAAAAAACAAACAAACTGTCAATTCACAATATGTTGTGATTCACAAGTGTTTCCCGTTAATTTATGGTTGTGAATTGCATCACGGGACCCTGATCTCTGCTCTGTCGACTTTTGATGTTTAAAATTCAACTCTGCAGTTTAAGGTAACCTAGACGGTGTTGCAGTTTGGAATATTAGAACGTATAGGGAGAAAAAAAAAGTATGGAAAATAACATGTGCTTGTTTTTGTAGCGTGTACAACGACAACCCAGACAATATATCACTTTCAACTAATAACCATGTCTATAAAAGTCACTTTTTCGTACTTTTCGAGGTTAGAAGTTGTTGGGAGAAAGTTCAAGGTCCCAGAATGCAATTCAAAAGCATAAATAAACCGGGGTGGGGGGAGAATTAATAAAAACATGAATCACAAAATACGGAAAACCGCATTTTTATGGAATTTTTTTTTTTTCAGTGTAAATGATGTCATCAAAAGAATTAGTTATTCATATAATGATATTAACAGGCCCTCCGTCTGACGCCCTGTATGCTATTGATTTAAAAATGAAAACAAATAAAATGTAGGACTTGAAAAGGCTCAATATTTTATCCATCTATGTGCACTTGGTGAAGGCACATCAGTAGACCGTGAAAAATGGCATTGAGCATGCCAGTGAGTGAGGTTAAACTACTGTACTGTTGGCTTGCAATATGTGGGGGTACTTTTTGTAAATAAATGGTATGTAAGGGCTTCGGGTCCCCCAAAACTTTGTAAACCCGCGTGGGCTATAGCTTGGGGAGCTTGTAGCACTTGACAGTTCCAGTGCGTGCTGCTATTGAGAGGGAGGGGGAGAGAGAGAGAGGGAGAAGCCTCTCCATCGCCCCCTGGAGGAGGAAAGAAAAAATGACACAGCTGGGCTTTCCCTTGCTGCTCTGAATAGGACAGAAGTCCCAGAGAAAAGCGAATAGGAAGCAATGGAATTGAAAGTTTATAGATAGCAGCAAAGCTGGGAGCTGAAGAAGTGTATTAGCTGACAAATGAAGGAGAACCAAAAGCTTACAGCACCTGGTATTCCCAGGCGGTCTCCCATCCAAGTACTAACCAGGCCCGACCCTGCTTAGCTTCCGAGATCGGACGAGATCGGGCGTGCTCAGGGTGGTATGGCCGTAAGCGAAGGTCGCAGTCAAAATCTGGCTATTTAAAAGGCAGCGGCGAGAGCAGAATAGCTCACACAGACACAACACCGGGAGGAACAACCCTCCTTGTCCTCTCAAGTGTGTATCTGTCAGCCAGTATTTAAACTTACGATGACAACATTTTACCGGAAGTAAAAGCGGCCGATGCTTGGAAAACTTTAAAGCAGACTTGTGCAGCACACGACTTCTGTACAGATGCTTACCGGCCCCTTCATTAGAGACACCTTATTAGTTCAGAGTTGCCGCCCCCCCCCCCCCCCCCCCCCCGTTTTGCCCTCGCAACTGCATTATTTATTTATTTATTTATTCATTAATTCAATCATTTATTTATTTAAATATTTAAATATTTATTTATTTATTTATTTATTTATTCATTTATTATTTTTATGTTTGTGGCATGCACAACATACCAACTTTTATCCAAATATCTGGACTTAAAGCTCCAATGAACGCTGGACAGAGAAACTCCGTGAACACAAACAATCCGGAGATGTGACTAAACATGAACGTGAGTGCTGTTTTTCTCTACAACAAATGTCATGTTTGTCATGTTACAGATTGCTAATTTTGCACACCTGACCGCTCGTAAAAAGGGTCAGGGGCCAGAGTTTAATCATAAGCAATGAAAGTCCATCACCATTTAACGAATTTGCAAAATAGTCTCGGGCCGCCGGCGATTTTTGTGTGTGAAATGAGCAAAGTTCTATTTTGATACTGGGTAAAAGGCATCACAACATTTTTTGATGGCCTTTTAACAGAGTTTTTCGGCTTTTTAACGGAGCAACTGTGCAAAGTATGAAAAAAACAAACAAACTGTCAATTCACAATATGTTGTGATTCACAAGTGTTTCCCGTTAATTTATGGTTGTGAATTGCATCACGGGACCCTGATCTCTGCTCTGTCGACTTTTGATGTTTAAAATTCAACTCTGCAGTTTAAGGTAACCTAGACGGTGTTGCAGTTTGGAATATTAGAACGTATAGGGAGAAAAAAAAAGTATGGAAAATAACATGTGCTTGTTTTTGTAGCGTGTACAACGACAACCCAGACAATATATCACTTTCAACTAATAACCATGTCTATAAAAGTCACTTTTTCGTACTTTTCGAGGTTAGAAGTTGTTGGGAGAAAGTTCAAGGTCCCAGAATGCAATTCAAAAGCATAAATAAACCGGGGTGGGGGGAGAATTAATAAAAACATGAATCACAAAATACGGAAAACCGCATTTTTACGGAATTTTTTTTTTTTTCAGTGTAAATGATGTCATCAAAAGAATTAGTTATTCATATAATGATATTAACAGGCCCTCCGTCTGACGCCCTGTATGCTATTGATTTAAAAATGAAAACAAATAAAATGTAGGACTTGAAAAGGCTCAATATTTTATCCATCTATGTGCACTTGGTGAAGGCACATCAGTAGACCGTGAAAAATGGCATTGAGCATGCCAGTGAGTGAGGTTAAACTACTGTACTGTTGGCTTGCAATATGTGGGGGTACTTTTTGTAAATAAATGGTATGTAAGGGCTTCGGGTCCCCCAAAACTTTGTAAACCCGCGTGGGCTATAGCTTGGGGAGCTTGTAGCACTTGACAGTTTCAGTGCGTGCTGCTATTGAGAGGGAGGGGGAGAGAGAGAGAGGGAGAAGCCTCTCCATCGCCCCCTGGAGGAGGAAAGAAAAAATGACACAGCTGGGCTTTCCCTTGCTGCTCTGAATAGGACAGAAGTCCCAGAGAAAAGCGAATAGGAAGCAATGGAATTGAAAGTTTATAGATAGCAGCAAAGCTGGGAGCTGAAGAAGTGTATTAGCTGACAAATGAAGGAGAACCAAAAGCTTACAGCACCTGGTATTCCCAGGCGGTCTCCCATCCAAGTACTAACCAGGCCCGACCCTGCTTAGCTTCCGAGATCGGACGAGATCGGGCGTGCTCAGGGTGGTATGGCCGTAAGCGAAGGTCGCAGTCAAAATCTGGCTATTTAAAAGGCAGCGGCGAGAGCAGAATAGCTCACACAGACACAACACCGGGAGGAACAACCCTCCTTGTCCTCTCAAGTGTGTATCTGTCAGCCAGTATTTAAACTTACGATGACAACATTTTACCGGAAGTAAAAGCGGCCGATGCTTGGAAAACTTTAAAGCAGACTTGTGCAGCACACGACTTCTGTACAGATGCTTACCGGCCCCTTCATTAGAGACACCTTATTAGTTCAGAGTTGCCGCCCCCCCCCCCCCCCCCCCCCCCCGTTTTGCCCTCGCAACTGCATTATTTATTTATTTATTTATTCATTAATTCAATCATTTATTTATTTAAATATTTAAATATTTATTTATTTATTTATTTATTTATTCATTTATTATTTTTATGTTTGTGGCATGCACAACATACCAACTTTTATCCAAATATCTGGACTTAAAGCTCCAATGAACGCTGGACAGAGAAACTCCGTGAACACAAACAATCCGGAGATGTGACTAAACATGAACGTGAGTGCTGTTTTTCTCTACAACAAATGTCATGTTTGTCATGTTACAGATTGCTAATTTTGCACACCTGACCGCTCGTAAAAAGGGTCAGGGGCCAGAGTTTAATCATAAGCAATGAAAGTCCATCACCATTTAACGAATTTGCAAAATAGTCTCGGGCCGCCGGCGATTTTTGTGTGTGAAATGAGCAAAGTTCTATTTTGATACTGGGTAAAAGGCATCACAACATTTTTTGATGGCCTTTTAACAGAGTTTTTCGGCTTTTTAACGGAGCAACTGTGCAAAGTATGAAAAAAACAAACAAACTGTCAATTCACAATATGTTGTGATTCACAAGTGTTTCCCGTTAATTTATGGTTGTGAATTGCATCACGGGACCCTGATCTCTGCTCTGTCGACTTTTGATGTTTAAAATTCAACTCTGCAGTTTAAGGTAACCTAGACGGTGTTGCAGTTTGGAATATTAGAACGTATAGGGAGAAAAAAAAAGTATGGAAAATAACATGTGCTTGTTTTTGTAGCGTGTACAACGACAACCCAGACAATATATCACTTTCAACTAATAACCATGTCTATAAAAGTCACTTTTTCGTACTTTTCGAGGTTAGAAGTTGTTGGGAGAAAGTTCAAGGTCCCAGAATGCAATTCAAAAGCATAAATAAACCGGGGTGGGGGGAGAATTAATAAAAACATGAATCACAAAATACGGAAAACCGCATTTTTACGGAATTTTTTTTTTTTTCAGTGTAAATGATGTCATCAAAAGAATTAGTTATTCATATAATGATATTAACAGGCCCTCCGTCTGACGCCCTGTATGCTATTGATTTAAAAATGAAAACAAATAAAATGTAGGACTTGAAAAGGCTCAATATTTTATCCATCTATGTGCACTTGGTGAAGGCACATCAGTAGACCGTGAAAAATGGCATTGAGCATGCCAGTGAGTGAGGTTAAACTACTGTACTGTTGGCTTGCAATATGTGGGGGTACTTTTTGTAAATAAATGGTATGTAAGGGCTTCGGGTCCCCCAAAACTTTGTAAACCCGCGTGGGCTATAGCTTGGGGAGCTTGTAGCACTTGACAGTTTCAGTGCGTGCTGCTATTGAGAGGGAGGGGGAGAGAGAGAGAGGGAGAAGCCTCTCCATCGCCCCCTGGAGGAGGAAAGAAAAAATGACACAGCTGGGCTTTCCCTTGCTGCTCTGAATAGGACAGAAGTCCCAGAGAAAAGCGAATAGGAAGCAATGGAATTGAAAGTTTATAGATAGCAGCAAAGCTGGGAGCTGAAGAAGTGTATTAGCTGACAAATGAAGGAGAACCAAAAGCTTACAGCACCTGGTATTCCCAGGCGGTCTCCCATCCAAGTACTAACCAGGCCCGACCCTGCTTAGCTTCCGAGATCGGACGAGATCGGGCGTGCTCAGGGTGGTATGGCCGTAAGCGAAGGTCGCAGTCAAAATCTGGCTATTTAAAAGGCAGCGGCGAGAGCAGAATAGCTCACACAGACACAACACCGGGAGGAACAACCCTCCTTGTCCTCTCAAGTGTGTATCTGTCAGCCAGTATTTAAACTTACGATGACAACATTTTACCGGAAGTAAAAGCGGCCGATGCTTGGAAAACTTTAAAGCAGACTTGTGCAGCACACGACTTCTGTACAGATGCTTACCGGCCCCTTCATTAGAGACACCTTATTAGTTCAGAGTTGCCGCCCCCCCCCCCCCCCCCCCCCCCCCCCCGTTTTGCCCTCGCAACTGCATTATTTATTTATTTATTTATTTATTTATTCATTAATTCAATCATTTATTTATTTAAATATTTAAATATTTATTTATTTATTTATTTATTTATTCATTTATTATTTTTATGTTTGTGGCATGCACAACATACCAACTTTTATCCAAATATCTGGACTTAAAGCTCCAATGAACGCTGGACAGAGAAACTCCGTGAACACAAACAATCCGGAGATGTGACTAAACATGAACGTGAGTGCTGTTTTTCTCTACAACAAAGGTCATGTTTGTCATGTTACAGATTGCTAATTTTGCACACCTGACCGCTCGTAAAAAGGGTCAGGGGCCAGAGTTTAATCATAAGCAATGAAAGTCCATCACCATTTAACGAATTTGCAAAATAGTCTCGGGCCGCCGGCGATTTTTGTGTGTGAAATGAGCAAAGTTCTATTTTGATACTGGGTAAAAGGCATCACAACATTTTTTGATGGCCTTTTAACAGAGTTTTTCGGCTTTTTAACGGAGCAACTGTGCAAAGTATGAAAAAAACAAACAAACTGTCAATTCACAATATGTTGTGATTCACAAGTGTTTCCCGTTAATTTATGGTTGTGAATTGCATCACGGGACCCTGATCTCTGCTCTGTCGACTTTTGATGTTTAAAATTCAACTCTGCAGTTTAAGGTAACCTAGACGGTGTTGCAGTTTGGAATATTAGAACGTATAGGGAGAAAAAAAAAGTATGGAAAATAACATGTGCTTGTTTTTGTAGCGTGTACAACGACAACCCAGACAATATATCACTTTCAACTAATAACCATGTCTATAAAAGTCACTTTTTCGTACTTTTCGAGGTTAGAAGTTGTTGGGAGAAAGTTCAAGGTCCCAGAATGCAATTCAAAAGCATAAATAAACCGGGGTGGGGGGAGAATTAATAAAAACATGAATCACAAAATACGGAAAACCGCATTTTTACGGAATTTTTTTTTTTTTTCAGTGTAAATGATGTCATCAAAAGAATTAGTTATTCATATAATGATATTAACAGGCCCTCCGTCTGACGCCCTGTATGCTATTGATTTAAAAATGAAAACAAATAAAATGTAGGACTTGAAAAGGCTCAATATTTTATCCATCTATGTGCACTTGGTGAAGGCACATCAGTAGACCGTGAAAAATGGCATTGAGCATGCCAGTGAGTGAGGTTAAACTACTGTACTGTTGGCTTGCAATATGTGGGGGTACTTTTTGTAAATAAATGGTATGTAAGGGCTTCGGGTCCCCCAAAACTTTGTAAACCCGCGTGGGCTATAGCTTGGGGAGCTTGTAGCACTTGACAGTTTCAGTGCGTGCTGCTATTGAGAGGGAGGGGGAGAGAGAGAGAGGGAGAAGCCTCTCCATCGCCCCCTGGAGGAGGAAAGAAAAAATGACACAGCTGGGCTTTCCCTTGCTGCTCTGAATAGGACAGAAGTCCCAGAGAAAAGCGAATAGGAAGCAATGGAATTGAAAGTTTATAGATAGCAGCAAAGCTGGGAGCTGAAGAAGTGTATTAGCTGACAAATGAAGGAGAACCAAAAGCTTACAGCACCTGGTATTCCCAGGCGGTCTCCCATCCAAGTACTAACCAGGCCCGACCCTGCTTAGCTTCCGAGATCGGACGAGATCGGGCGTGCTCAGTTTTTTTTTTTTTTTTTTTTTTTTTTTTTTATTGAACCAATTTCAATTACAATCTTTTACAGTAAATCATAATAAAACAGACATTAAAAGATCATTCATATTCAAAAACATTTAAAATGTGGTAGTTTCCAGTTCATTTCTTTAAAAACTTGACATGCTTTGTCCGTCAGAATTTTGTGCAGCTCACTCAAAATGTTCTCATTTTTATGATATACATACAGTTTTTCCACATATCTCTCCATTTTCCTCTTAAAAATTCCCCATACATCCATCACCATTTTCTCTTTTTTTGCCACAATTCTCCTTTCCCACATTGCATTTTTCATCAGCATTATACATTGGTTTACTATTTTCTTATTTTCATTGTTCTTATTCCATCCCAACATCACTACTCTGTTCCATTCTGTTTCATTTTCATCCCAGTCTCCAAGTAGTCCTTTAATTAAAACTTTACAATCTTTTAAAAAACCTTCCAATTCTTGACAATATAAAAACATGTGTAAAAAACCCTCTTCTTCTTTTTGACATACTTTACACATTCCACTTTGTTCCATTCCTATCTTGTTTAAAATGACATCAGAAAAGATTGCTTTGTGCCTTATTAAAAATTCTAGACATTCGACTTTTGTTTCCACATACCTTCCTTTCATGTTTCCCCATATTTCATTTGCTTTTACATTTTTGTATTTCTCTATCCAGTATTTGTTTGCTGTTGGTTCTTTAAACACATTCTCTCTAAAAAAACAATAAATATTTTTCACAGTACATTCATTAAAATTGCATATTTTTTCACCTGTTTTCACATACACTTCTTTTGTTTCTTTTTCTTTTTCAAAATTTTCTATGCTTCTTATCCATTCTTTTGGAATTGCCTGTTTAATTATGTCAAGATTTTTCTCAATTTCCTTTCTGTTGTATTCCTCTTTCGCCTCCTCCATTGTGTCTATAACATATTGTTCAGTTAAAAAGCCTTCTTTAAATTCATATAAAATGTCCCGCACTTTTAAAATCCCAACTTCTATCCATTTCTTATAGTATAAAACCTTCCCTTGACTTAAAATGTTATTGTTCAAGAAAAGAGGTTGGTTTAAAATGTTTTCCCTTCCATGTGGACTATATTCCACTTGTTTTAAAAAATTCCCCCAAGCACTTAAAATTTCTCTATAAAATTCAGGTAAGTTTTCTGTCATCCAAGCTTTTGTTTTCATCCATAAAATCCCATCTCCCATGTTAAAATTACCACATTTGTTTAAAAAGTATTTCATTGTTTTTTTCCACTCTGCTTTGTTTTCTTTTTCTAGATACTTCTTTATTCTTTTCACTCTTAAACTATTTTTTCTTTGTTCTACATCTATTAAACCCAGACCACCTTTGTCTATTTCCCCTACGACTGTATTAAAAGCAATCCTTGGTGGCTTACCTCCCCATAAAAAATCTGTAAAACATTTTTTCAACCTCTTTTCTATCCACATTGGCATTTCTAAAACATATAAAACATGCCACAATTTAGACTCCATTAAAACATTTAAAATCAAAACTTTTCCTTTTAATGTTAGTGTTCTTAGTTTCCAGTAATTTAACCTCCTTTCTATATCTGTTAAAAAACCTTCCCACATCTTATCTCGCGCTGTCCTGGCATCTTTCCCCATTAAAACCCCTAAAATCTTGATTTCTTCTACTTCTTTGAAATTGGTGCATTCTGCTAAATCTGTTTCCTTTCCAAACTTCATATAAACCGTTTTGTCTTCATTTACTTTACTCCCCGATCCTTTACAAAATTGTTGTACTATTTTCATGGCTTCTTTCACACTCTCTTTTCCTTTTACTATTAATGTAGTGTCATCTGCATATTGAAACATTTTTTTATTTACTTTATTTTCTTCAATCTCAATTCCTTTTATTTTTTCTTCTTCGTTGATAGCTAAGCCCAGGGGTTCTGCCACAAGTGAATATAAAAGTGCTGACAGAGGACATCCTTGCCTTATTGATCTTGTTATTTTAAAACATTCTGTTAAAAAGCCATTACATTTAATTTTTGTTAAAATACCCTTATACAAAATCTTTATCCATTTTCTAAAAACTTCTCCAAAACCAAACTTTTTGAGTACTTTGAATAAAAACTGGTGTTCAACTCTATCAAAAGCTTTTTCAAAATCCAGACTTATTATATATCCTTCCTCTTTTTTCTCCTTCATATATTCTATGATGTCTTTTATGCTCATTGTTATGTCTGCTATGTCTCTTCCTTTTATCGCATAGGCCTGTGTTGTTTTAATTATTTTTGGCATCACTTCTTTTAATCTATTTGCTAAAATTTTTGTTAAAATCTTCAAATCTGTGTTTAACATTGTGATTGGTCTGTAATTTTTTAACAATGTCTTTTCTCCTTTTTTGTGTATTAATTTCATTAATCCCATTCCCATTCTTTCATTTAGTTCTTCTTTTTGCAGTATTTCTTTAAAAACGTCAGTTAAAATTGGAATTAAAATTTCTTTAAAACATACATAAAATTCACTATTTAAACCATCTATTCCTGGACTTTTCTTTTTGTTCAAGCTTTCTATTGCTTTTCTTATTTCTTCTTCCCCTATTTCTTGGTCGCATTCTTTTTTATCCTCTTCATCTATTTTTGTTTTTATCTGTTTTAATAATTTTGACATTTGTACTTCATCAACTCCCTGTGTTTTAAATAACTCCTCATAGTATTTTTTGATTTCTTTTAAAATTTCTTCATTTCCTTCTATGCTTTCTCCTTTTGTCCCTTGTATTATCTTTATTGTTTCTGCTTTTCCTTTTTGTCTTTCTAAATCAAAGAAGAACTTTGTGCATTTTTCTCCCTCTACTACATATTTTGCTTTGCTTCTTAGTCTAGCTCCTTCATATTTCTTTTCTTCTATTTCTTTCAGTTTTCCCTCCATTTCTTTTATTTTTTGAATGTCTTTTTCATTTTTTTCTAGTTCTATTTTTAAGTTTTCTTTGATTGTCTTTTCTTTGTGTCTTTTATTCTTTTGTATTATTCTACAGAATGTTAATGTAGATTTTTTTATCAGAAATTTGACATTTTCCCACCATAGTCTTTTGTCTTCATTATAGATCTTGTTTCCTTTTTCTTTTTCTATTATTTCTTTTACTTTTTTAACATAGTCTTCGTTTTTTAAAATTTCACTATTTAATGTCCATACCCCTGGGCCTCTTTGTATTTCTTCTGTATTAAAATTAAAAAATACAAATTTATGGTCACTTAAAACAGTTTCATCGTACCTTATTTTTTCGATATAAATTTCTATATTTCTTGTGCATAACACATAGTCTATTCTCGATTGGTTTACAAAATTCCCTACTATTTGTCTTCTAGAAAACTCCTTTTTCTTCCCATTTCTTTCTCTCCAAATGTCTATCATTCCTTTTTCCTCTATTAGTGATTTTAGTTCTTTCCTTCCCGTGTCTGATTTAAAAACCATACCTTCTGTTATGTCCTGTCTGCTAAAAACAGTGTTAAAATCCCCACATACTATTATTTGTTTATAGTTTTTTAAAAACCTTCTTAATATGTTAAAAAAGCTTTTCTTTTCACTCTCTTCATTTGGTGCATGCACATTAACTAAAATAATATCTTTCCCTTCATATTTTATTTCTAAGATCATACATTTTCCTTGTTTGTCTTTATATATTACTTTACTCATTTGCAGTGCATTCTTCTTTATTAAAATTGCTACTCCTCTCCCAGCTTTCGTATCTCCATTACTATAATAAAAGTCCCCATCCCATTCTTTTTTGTATATGTCCATCACCTCATTTTTCCAATTTGTTTCTTGTAAAATAATTATTTCTTCTCTTTTACATTTTTCCTTTACATTCTTAAATTTTCTTAAGTCCATTAAACCTCTTGCATTAAAAGACACGCAATTTAAAACCATTAAAAGAAGGAAAAAGGAAATAAAAACCGTCATCTTAGTCCTCTTCTTCTCCCAAACCTCTCAAAGAATCATATCTGTTGTGGCTTTTCAGTTGTCCTTTTTTCAAACCCTTTTTTCTTGCAGTTTCTAATTTTGATAAAACTTTAGCCGATCGTCTTGTTTGTCTTTTCTCAAGTTTGTCTTTTTCTACTTCCTCCTCATGTTTTCCAGTCTCTCTCTCCGTTCCCTTGCTTTGTTCTTTAAGATCCTCTTTTTCAATTACATCCAAAACGTTTTTGAAGCTAGAAGTTATGTCCATTGGTGTCCATGCTACCTCCTCTTCATGCTCTATTTGTTGACTGTCTGTTTCTGTTTCTTTTTCCTTTTCTTTTTTTGCATTCTCCTCCTTCAATGTTATTTTCTCTGTTGTAGTTTGTATTGTTTGTGTCGTTGTTTGTTCCTCTTCATTACTTTCCTTTTCACTGTTTCCTTCATGCATTTGCCCACTCACCTGGATCTCATCCTCCTCCTCCTCTTCCTCCATCCAACATTCACACTTACTTAAATAGTTCTGGCAGTCCGGGCACTTAATAGCATCGCAGTCTCTGGCAAAATGTCCCCTTTCCTCACATTTATGGCATTTAAAGTCTGGGCAATCTTTGACCATATGGTCAGGGCTCATGCACAGCCTACAAGTCTTAACCTGGTGGCTGTGCATCACCCTAAAATATTGCTGACCTTCTGCCGTTTCCAGTCTTGTGCTGTAAGGGAGAGATATCACTTCTCTGGGGAATCTCACTTTGAGATATCGAGTTCCATCTTCTATTTCTGTGCCCGGATATACCCTTCTTTTAATTTTTGTTATGGGAAATACTCCCCAGCCTTCTAATTTATCTAATATTAATTGATCATCCAGGTAAGCGGGCAAATGCATGAAGGAAATCACGTAGTCTCTATTTTGTAGCATTTTCACTTCACAGGTTTCTCCTTTTATTATTAGTCCATCCATCAGTTTATCGCATGTTTCTTCATTTTCTAAAGTTAGTTCATAATCTTTGTCCTGTCTCGGCCTTATCGCAAGAATTTTCCCAAGTCCACACTTTTCAGTTACTGCATTAATTATTTCCAAAACTCTCACCTCTTTAACTTTGTCCACATTTAGAATCACTGTTGCTTCCTTCATGTACTTTTTTCCACTTCTTTGTTGTTGCATCTCCTGTTGTTGGTTTTCTTGTCGTTCTTTGTTTACCATGTTTCTTTCACCTTCCTGTCCAGTGTTGTTTTCCAATTGTCTTTCCCCTCGTAATCCAGTGCTGTTTTCTTTTTGTCTTTCTCCACTCCTTCCTGTGATGTTTTCCCCATGTGCTTCATCAAACAAATCTGTGCTGTTGCTTTGTGAGTCCATCATTTTCTCTCAAAAAAAACTGTGCTAACCACCTTCCAGCCAGCACACGTGCTGCTGTCAGGTGGTTAAAAAAAAACAAAAAAATCAAAAAAAGTCCACTATCACAAAAAAGACACTAAATAAACTCAAAATAACACAAAAAAATGGAGAGCCTCTCTCTCCTGTCTGCAGCCTTACACTTCCTCGTTGCACTCTAGCTCCCTCTAGCGTGCTCAGGGTGGTATGGCCGTAAGCGAAGGTCGCAGTCAAAATCTGGCTATTTAAAAGGCAGCGGCGAGAGCAGAATAGCTCACACAGACACAACACCGGGAGGAACAACCCTCCTTGTCCTCTCAAGTGTGTATCTGTCAGCCAGTATTTAAACTTACGATGACAACATTTTACCGGAAGTAAAAGCGGCCGATGCTTGGAAAACTTTAAAGCAGACTTGTGCAGCACACGACTTCTGTACAGATGCTTACCGGCCCCTTCATTAGAGACACCTTATTAGTTCAGAGTTGCCGCCCCCCCCCCCCCCCCCCCCCCCCGTTTTGCCCTCGCAACTGCATTATTTATTTATTTATTTATTTATTTATTCATTAATTCAATCATTTATTTATTTAAATATTTAAATATTTATTTATTTATTTATTTATTTATTTATTCATTTATTATTTTTATGTTTGTGGCATGCACAACATACCAACTTTTATCCAAATATCTGGACTTAAAGCTCCAATGAACGCTGGACAGAGAAACTCCGTGAACACAAACAATCCGGAGATGTGACTAAACATGAACGTGAGTGCTGTTTTTCTCTACAACAAAGGTCATGTTTGTCATGTTACAGATTGCTAATTTTGCACACCTGACCGCTCGTAAAAAGGGTCAGGGGCCAGAGTTTAATCATAAGCAATGAAAGTCCATCACCATTTAACGAATTTGCAAAATAGTCTCGGGCCGCCGGCGATTTTTGTGTGTGAAATGAGCAAAGTTCTATTTTGATACTGGGTAAAAGGCATCACAACATTTTTTGATGGCCTTTTAACAGAGTTTTTCGGCTTTTTAACGGAGCAACTGTGCAAAGTATGAAAAAAACAAACAAACTGTCAATTCACAATATGTTGTGATTCACAAGTGTTTCCCGTTAATTTATGGTTGTGAATTGCATCACGGGACCCTGATCTCTGCTCTGTCGACTTTTGATGTTTAAAATTCAACTCTGCAGTTTAAGGTAACCTAGACGGTGTTGCAGTTTGGAATATTAGAACGTATAGGGAGAAAAAAAAAGTATGGAAAATAACATGTGCTTGTTTTTGTAGCGTGTACAACGACAACCCAGACAATATATCACTTTCAACTAATAACCATGTCTATAAAAGTCACTTTTTCGTACTTTTCGAGGTTAGAAGTTGTTGGGAGAAAGTTCAAGGTCCCAGAATGCAATTCAAAAGCATAAATAAACCGGGGTGGGGGGAGAATTAATAAAAACATGAATCACAAAATACGGAAAACCGCATTTTTACGGAATTTTTTTTTTTTTCAGTGTAAATGATGTCATCAAAAGAATTAGTTATTCATATAATGATATTAACAGGCCCTCCGTCTGACGCCCTGTATGCTATTGATTTAAAAATGAAAACAAATAAAATGTAGGACTTGAAAAGGCTCAATATTTTATCCATCTATGTGCACTTGGTGAAGGCACATCAGTAGACCGTGAAAAATGGCATTGAGCATGCCAGTGAGTGAGGTTAAACTACTGTACTGTTGGCTTGCAATATGCGGGGGTACTTTTTGTAAATAAATGGTATGTAAGGGCTTCGGGTCCCCCAAAACTTTGTAAACCCGCGTGGGCTATAGCTTGGGGAGCTTGTAGCACTTGACAGTTTCAGTGCGTGCTGCTATTGAGAGGGAGGGGGAGAGAGAGAGAGGGAGAAGCCTCTCCATCGCCCCCTGGAGGAGGAAAGAAAAAATGACACAGCTGGGCTTTCCCTTGCTGCTCTGAATAGGACAGAAGTCCCAGAGAAAAGCGAATAGGAAGCAATGGAATTGAAAGTTTATAGATAGCAGCAAAGCTGGGAGCTGAAGAAGTGTATTAGCTGACAAATGAAGGAGAACCAAAAGCTTACAGCACCTGGTATTCCCAGGCGGTCTCCCATCCAAGTACTAACCAGGCCCGACCCTGCTTAGCTTCCGAGATCGGACGAGATCGGGCGTGCTCAGGGTGGTATGGCCGTAAGCGAAGGTCGCAGTCAAAATCTGGCTATTTAAAAGGCAGCGGCGAGAGCAGAATAGCTCACACAGACACAACACCGGGAGGAACAACCCTCCTTGTCCTCTCAAGTGTGTATCTGTCAGCCAGTATTTAAACTTACGATGACAACATTTTACCGGAAGTAAAAGCGGCCGATGCTTGGAAAACTTTAAAGCAGACTTGTGCAGCACACGACTTCTGTACAGATGCTTACCGGCCCCTTCATTAGAGACACCTTATTAGTTCAGAGTTGCCGCCCCCCCCCCCCCCCCCCCCCCCCCGTTTTGCCCTCGCAACTGCATTATTTATTTATTTATTTATTTATTTATTCATTAATTCAATCATTTATTTATTTAAATATTTAAATATTTATTTATTTATTTATTTATTTATTTATTCATTTATTATTTTTATGTTTGTGGCATGCACAACATACCAACTTTTATCCAAATATCTGGACTTAAAGCTCCAATGAACGCTGGACAGAGAAACTCCGTGAACACAAACAATCCGGAGATGTGACTAAACATGAACGTGAGTGCTGTTTTTCTCTACAACAAAGGTCATGTTTGTCATGTTACAGATTGCTAATTTTGCACACCTGACCGCTCGTAAAAAGGGTCAGGGGCCAGAGTTTAATCATAAGCAATGAAAGTCCATCACCATTTAACGAATTTGCAAAATAGTCTCGGGCCGCCGGCGATTTTTGTGTGTGAAATGAGCAAAGTTCTATTTTGATACTGGGTAAAAGGCATCACAACATTTTTTGATGGCCTTTTAACAGAGTTTTTCGGCTTTTTAACGGAGCAACTGTGCAAAGTATGAAAAAAACAAACAAACTGTCAATTCACAATATGTTGTGATTCACAAGTGTTTCCCGTTAATTTATGGTTGTGAATTGCATCACGGGACCCTGATCTCTGCTCTGTCGACTTTTGATGTTTAAAATTCAACTCTGCAGTTTAAGGTAACCTAGACGGTGTTGCAGTTTGGAATATTAGAACGTATAGGGAGAAAAAAAAAGTATGGAAAATAACATGTGCTTGTTTTTGTAGCGTGTACAACGACAACCCAGACAATATATCACTTTCAACTAATAACCATGTCTATAAAAGTCACTTTTTCGTACTTTTCGAGGTTAGAAGTTGTTGGGAGAAAGTTCAAGGTCCCAGAATGCAATTCAAAAGCATAAATAAACCGGGGTGGGGGGAGAATTAATAAAAACATGAATCACAAAATACGGAAAACCGCATTTTTACGGAATTTTTTTTTTTTTCAGTGTAAATGATGTCATCAAAAGAATTAGTTATTCATATAATGATATTAACAGGCCCTCCGTCTGACGCCCTGTATGCTATTGATTTAAAAATGAAAACAAATAAAATGTAGGACTTGAAAAGGCTCAATATTTTATCCATCTATGTGCACTTGGTGAAGGCACATCAGTAGACCGTGAAAAATGGCATTGAGCATGCCAGTGAGTGAGGTTAAACTACTGTACTGTTGGCTTGCAATATGCGGGGGTACTTTTTGTAAATAAATGGTATGTAAGGGCTTCGGGTCCCCCAAAACTTTGTAAACCCGCGTGGGCTATAGCTTGGGGAGCTTGTAGCACTTGACAGTTTCAGTGCGTGCTGCTATTGAGAGGGAGGGGGAGAGAGAGAGAGGGAGAAGCCTCTCCATCGCCCCCTGGAGGAGGAAAGAAAAAATGACACAGCTGGGCTTTCCCTTGCTGCTCTGAATAGGACAGAAGTCCCAGAGAAAAGCGAATAGGAAGCAATGGAATTGAAAGTTTATAGATAGCAGCAAAGCTGGGAGCTGAAGAAGTGTATTAGCTGACAAATGAAGGAGAACCAAAAGCTTACAGCACCTGGTATTCCCAGGCGGTCTCCCATCCAAGTACTAACCAGGCCCGACCCTGCTTAGCTTCCGAGATCGGACGAGATCGGGCGTGCTCAGGGTGGTATGGCCGTAAGCGAAGGTCGCAGTCAAAATCTGGCTATTTAAAAGGCAGCGGCGAGAGCAGAATAGCTCACACAGACACAACACCGGGAGGAACAACCCTCCTTGTCCTCTCAAGTGTGTATCTGTCAGCCAGTATTTAAACTTACGATGACAACATTTTACCGGAAGTAAAAGCGGCCGATGCTTGGAAAACTTTAAAGCAGACTTGTGCAGCACACGACTTCTGTACAGATGCTTACCGGCCCCTTCATTAGAGACACCTTATTAGTTCAGAGTTGCCGCCCCCCCCCCCCCCCCCCCGTTTTGCCCTCGCAACTGCATTATTTATTTATTTATTTATTTATTTATTCATTAATTCAATCATTTATTTATTTAAATATTTAAATATTTATTTATTTATTTATTTATTTATTCATTTATTATTTTTATGTTTGTGGCATGCACAACATACCAACTTTTATCCAAATATCTGGACTTAAAGCTCCAATGAACGCTGGACAGAGAAACTCCGTGAACACAAACAATCCGGAGATGTGACTAAACATGAACGTGAGTGCTGTTTTTCTCTACAACAAAGGTCATGTTTGTCATGTTACAGATTGCTAATTTTGCACACCTGACCGCTCGTAAAAAGGGTCAGGGGCCAGAGTTTAATCATAAGCAATGAAAGTCCATCACCATTTAACGAATTTGCAAAATAGTCTCGGGCCGCCGGCGATTTTTGTGTGTGAAATGAGCAAAGTTCTATTTTGATACTGGGTAAAAGGCATCACAACATTTTTTGATGGCCTTTTAACAGAGTTTTTCGGCTTTTTAACGGAGCAACTGTGCAAAGTATGAAAAAAACAAACAAACTGTCAATTCACAATATGTTGTGATTCACAAGTGTTTCCCGTTAATTTATGGTTGTGAATTGCATCACGGGACCCTGATCTCTGCTCTGTCGACTTTTGATGTTTAAAATTCAACTCTGCAGTTTAAGGTAACCTAGACGGTGTTGCAGTTTGGAATATTAGAACGTATAGGGAGAAAAAAAAAGTATGGAAAATAACATGTGCTTGTTTTTGTAGCGTGTACAACGACAACCCAGACAATATATCACTTTCAACTAATAACCATGTCTATAAAAGTCACTTTTTCGTACTTTTCGAGGTTAGAAGTTGTTGGGAGAAAGTTCAAGGTCCCAGAATGCAATTCAAAAGCATAAATAAACCGGGGTGGGGGGAGAATTAATAAAAACATGAATCACAAAATACGGAAAACCGCATTTTTACGGAATTTTTTTTTTTTCAGTGTAAATGATGTCATCAAAAGAATTAGTTATTCATATAATGATATTAACAGGCCCTCCGTCTGACGCCCTGTATGCTATTGATTTAAAAATGAAAACAAATAAAATGTAGGACTTGAAAAGGCTCAATATTTTATCCATCTATGTGCACTTGGTGAAGGCACATCAGTAGACCGTGAAAAATGGCATTGAGCATGCCAGTGAGTGAGGTTAAACTACTGTACTGTTGGCTTGCAATATGTGGGGGTACTTTTTGTAAATAAATGGTATGTAAGGGCTTCGGGTCCCCCAAAACTTTGTAAACCCGCGTGGGCTATAGCTTGGGGAGCTTGTAGCACTTGACAGTTCCAGTGCGTGCTGCTATTGAGAGGGAGGGGGAGAGAGAGAGAGGGAGAAGCCTCTCCATCGCCCCCTGGAGGAGGAAAGAAAAAATGACACAGCTGGGCTTTCCCTTGCTGCTCTGAATAGGACAGAAGTCCCAGAGAAAAGCGAATAGGAAGCAATGGAATTGAAAGTTTATAGATAGCAGCAAAGCTGGGAGCTGAAGAAGTGTATTAGCTGACAAATGAAGGAGAACCAAAAGCTTACAGCACCTGGTATTCCCAGGCGGTCTCCCATCCAAGTACTAACCAGGCCCGACCCTGCTTAGCTTCCGAGATCGGACGAGATCGGGCGTGCTCAGGGTGGTATGGCCGTAAGCGAAGGTCGCAGTCAAAATCTGGCTATTTAAAAGGCAGCGGCGAGAGCAGAATAGCTCACACAGACACAACACCGGGAGGAACAACCCTCCTTGTCCTCTCAAGTGTGTATCTGTCAGCCAGTATTTAAACTTACGATGACAACATTTTACCGGAAGTAAAAGCGGCCGATGCTTGGAAAACTTTAAAGCAGACTTGTGCAGCACACGACTTCTGTACAGATGCTTACCGGCCCCTTCATTAGAGACACCTTATTAGTTCAGAGTTGCCGCCCCCCCCCCCCCCCCCCGTTTTGCCCTCGCAACTGCATTATTTATTTATTTATTTATTTATTCATTAATTCAATCATTTATTTATTTAAATATTTAAATATTTATTTATTTATTTATTTATTTATTCATTTATTATTTTTATGTTTGTGGCATGCACAACATACCAACTTTTATCCAAATATCTGGACTTAAAGCTCCAATGAACGCTGGACAGAGAAACTCCGTGAACACAAACAATCCGGAGATGTGACTAAACATGAACGTGAGTGCTGTTTTTCTCTACAACAAAGGTCATGTTTGTCATGTTACAGATTGCTAATTTTGCACACCTGACCGCTCGTAAAAAGGGTCAGGGGCCAGAGTTTAATCATAAGCAATGAAAGTCCATCACCATTTAACGAATTTGCAAAATAGTCTCGGGCCGCCGGCGATTTTTGTGTGTGAAATGAGCAAAGTTCTATTTTGATACTGGGTAAAAGGCATCACAACATTTTTTGATGGCCTTTTAACAGAGTTTTTCGGCTTTTTAACGGAGCAACTGTGCAAAGTATGAAAAAAACAAACAAACTGTCAATTCACAATATGTTGTGATTCACAAGTGTTTCCCGTTAATTTATGGTTGTGAATTGCATCACGGGACCCTGATCTCTGCTCTGTCGACTTTTGATGTTTAAAATTCAACTCTGCAGTTTAAGGTAACCTAGACGGTGTTGCAGTTTGGAATATTAGAACGTATAGGGAGAAAAAAAAAGTATGGAAAATAACATGTGCTTGTTTTTGTAGCGTGTACAACGACAACCCAGACAATATATCACTTTCAACTAATAACCATGTCTATAAAAGTCACTTTTTCGTACTTTTCGAGGTTAGAAGTTGTTGGGAGAAAGTTCAAGGTCCCAGAATGCAATTCAAAAGCATAAATAAACCGGGGTGGGGGGAGAATTAATAAAAACATGAATCACAAAATACGGAAAACCGCATTTTTACGGAATTTTTTTTTTTTTTCAGTGTAAATGATGTCATCAAAAGAATTAGTTATTCATATAATGATATTAACAGGCCCTCCGTCTGACGCCCTGTATGCTATTGATTTAAAAATGAAAACAAATAAAATGTAGGACTTGAAAAGGCTCAATATTTTATCCATCTATGTGCACTTGGTGAAGGCACATCAGTAGACCGTGAAAAATGGCATTGAGCATGCCAGTGAGTGAGGTTAAACTACTGTACTGTTGGCTTGCAATATGTGGGGGTACTTTTTGTAAATAAATGGTATGTAAGGGCTTCGGGTCCCCCAAAACTTTGTAAACCCGCGTGGGCTATAGCTTGGGGAGCTTGTAGCACTTGACAGTTTCAGTGCGTGCTGCTATTGAGAGGGAGGGGGAGAGAGAGAGAGGGAGAAGCCTCTCCATCGCCCCCTGGAGGAGGAAAGAAAAAATGACACAGCTGGGCTTTCCCTTGCTGCTCTGAATAGGACAGAAGTCCCAGAGAAAAGCGAATAGGAAGCAATGGAATTGAAAGTTTATAGATAGCAGCAAAGCTGGGAGCTGAAGAAGTGTATTAGCTGACAAATGAAGGAGAACCAAAAGCTTACAGCACCTGGTATTCCCAGGCGGTCTCCCATCCAAGTACTAACCAGGCCCGACCCTGCTTAGCTTCCGAGATCGGACGAGATCGGGCGTGCTCAGGGTGGTATGGCCGTAAGCGAAGGTCGCAGTCAAAATCTGGCTATTTAAAAGGCAGCGGCGAGAGCAGAATAGCTCACACAGACACAACACCGGGAGGAACAACCCTCCTTGTCCTCTCAAGTGTGTATCTGTCAGCCAGTATTTAAACTTACGATGACAACATTTTACCGGAAGTAAAAGCGGCCGATGCTTGGAAAACTTTAAAGCAGACTTGTGCAGCACACGACTTCTGTACAGATGCTTACCGGCCCCTTCATTAGAGACACCTTATTAGTTCAGAGTTGCCGCCCCCCCCCCCCCCCCCCCCCCCCGTTTTGCCCTCGCAACTGCATTATTTATTTATTTATTTATTTATTCATTAATTCAATCATTTATTTATTTAAATATTTAAATATTTATTTATTTATTTATTTATTTATTCATTTATTATTTTTATGTTTGTGGCATGCACAACATACCAACTTTTATCCAAATATCTGGACTTAAAGCTCCAATGAACGCTGGACAGAGAAACTCCGTGAACACAAACAATCCGGAGATGTGACTAAACATGAACGTGAGTGCTGTTTTTCTCTACAACAAAGGTCATGTTTGTCATGTTACAGATTGCTAATTTTGCACACCTGACCGCTCGTAAAAAGGGTCAGGGGCCAGAGTTTAATCATAAGCAATGAAAGTCCATCACCATTTAACGAATTTGCAAAATAGTCTCGGGCCGCCGGCGATTTTTGTGTGTGAAATGAGCAAAGTTCTATTTTGATACTGGGTAAAAGGCATCACAACATTTTTTGATGGCCTTTTAACAGAGTTTTTCGGCTTTTTAACGGAGCAACTGTGCAAAGTATGAAAAAAACAAACAAACTGTCAATTCACAATATGTTGTGATTCACAAGTGTTTCCCGTTAATTTATGGTTGTGAATTGCATCACGGGACCCTGATCTCTGCTCTGTCGACTTTTGATGTTTAAAATTCAACTCTGCAGTTTAAGGTAACCTAGACGGTGTTGCAGTTTGGAATATTAGAACGTATAGGGAGAAAAAAAAAGTATGGAAAATAACATGTGCTTGTTTTTGTAGCGTGTACAACGACAACCCAGACAATATATCACTTTCAACTAATAACCATGTCTATAAAAGTCACTTTTTCGTACTTTTCGAGGTTAGAAGTTGTTGGGAGAAAGTTCAAGGTCCCAGAATGCAATTCAAAAGCATAAATAAACCGGGGTGGGGGGAGAATTAATAAAAACATGAATCACAAAATACGGAAAACCGCATTTTTACGGAATTTTTTTTTTTTTCAGTGTAAATGATGTCATCAAAAGAATTAGTTATTCATATAATGATATTAACAGGCCCTCCGTCTGACGCCCTGTATGCTATTGATTTAAAAATGAAAACAAATAAAATGTAGGACTTGAAAAGGCTCAATATTTTATCCATCTATGTGCACTTGGTGAAGTAACATCAGTAGACCGTGAAAAATGGCATTGAGCATGCCAGTGAGTGAGGTTAAACTACTGTACTGTTGGCTTGCAATATGTGGGGGTACTTTTTGTAAATAAATGGTATGTAAGGGCTTCGGGTCCCCCAAAACTTTGTAAACCCGCGTGGGCTATAGCTTGGGGAGCTTGTAGCACTTGACAGTTCCAGTGCGTGCTGCTATTGAGAGGGAGGGGGAGAGAGAGAGAGGGAGAAGCCTCTCCATCGCCCCCTGGAGGAGGAAAGAAAAAATGACACAGCTGGGCTTTCCCTTGCTGCTCTGAATAGGACAGAAGTCCCAGAGAAAAGCGAATAGGAAGCAATGGAATTGAAAGTTTATAGATAGCAGCAAAGCTGGGAGCTGAAGAAGTGTATTAGCTGACAAATGAAGGAGAACCAAAAGCTTACAGCACCTGGTATTCCCAGGCGGTCTCCCATCCAAGTACTAACCAGGCCCGACCCTGCTTAGCTTCCGAGATCGGACGAGATCGGGCGTGCTCAGGGTGGTATGGCCGTAAGCGAAGGTCGCAGTCAAAATCTGGCTATTTAAAAGGCAGCGGCGAGAGCAGAATAGCTCACACAGACACAACACCGGGAGGAACAACCCTCCTTGTCCTCTCAAGTGTGTATCTGTCAGCCAGTATTTAAACTTACGATGACAACATTTTACCGGAAGTAAAAGCGGCCGATGCTTGGAAAACTTTAAAGCAGACTTGTGCAGCACACGACTTCTGTACAGATGCTTACCGGCCCCTTCATTAGAGACACCTTATTAGTTCAGAGTTGCCGCCCCCCCCCCCCCCCCCCCGTTTTGCCCTCGCAACTGCATTATTTATTTATTTATTTATTCATTAATTCAATCATTTATTTATTTAAATATTTAAATATTTATTTATTTATTTATTTATTTATTCATTTATTATTTTTATGTTTGTGGCATGCACAACATACCAACTTTTATCCAAATATCTGGACTTAAAGCTCCAATGAACGCTGGACAGAGAAACTCCGTGAACACAAACAATCCGGAGATGTGACTAAACATGAACGTGAGTGCTGTTTTTCTCTACAACAAATGTCATGTTTGTCATGTTACAGATTGCTAATTTTGCACACCTGACCGCTCGTAAAAAGGGTCAGGGGCCAGAGTTTAATCATAAGCAATGAAAGTCCATCACCATTTAACGAATTTGCAAAATAGTCTCGGGCCGCCGGCGATTTTTGTGTGTGAAATGAGCAAAGTTCTATTTTGATACTGGGTAAAAGGCATCACAACATTTTTTGATGGCCTTTTAACAGAGTTTTTCGGCTTTTTAACGGAGCAACTGTGCAAAGTATGAAAAAAACAAACAAACTGTCAATTCACAATATGTTGTGATTCACAAGTGTTTCCCGTTAATTTATGGTTGTGAATTGCATCACGGGACCCTGATCTCTGCTCTGTCGACTTTTGATGTTTAAAATTCAACTCTGCAGTTTAAGGTAACCTAGACGGTGTTGCAGTTTGGAATATTAGAACGTATAGGGAGAAAAAAAAAGTATGGAAAATAACATGTGCTTGTTTTTGTAGCGTGTACAACGACAACCCAGACAATATATCACTTTCAACTAATAACCATGTCTATAAAAGTCACTTTTTCGTACTTTTCGAGGTTAGAAGTTGTTGGGAGAAAGTTCAAGGTCCCAGAATGCAATTCAAAAGCATAAATAAACCGGGGTGGGGGGAGAATTAATAAAAACATGAATCACAAAATACGGAAAACCGCATTTTTACGGAATTTTTTTTTTTTTCAGTGTAAATGATGTCATCAAAAGAATTAGTTATTCATATAATGATATTAACAGGCCCTCCGTCTGACGCCCTGTATGCTATTGATTTAAAAATGAAAACAAATAAAATGTAGGACTTGAAAAGGCTCAATATTTTATCCATCTATGTGCACTTGGTGAAGGCACATCAGTAGACCGTGAAAAATGGCATTGAGCATGCCAGTGAGTGAGGTTAAACTACTGTACTGTTGGCTTGCAATATGTGGGGGTACTTTTTGTAAATAAATGGTATGTAAGGGCTTCGGGTCCCCCAAAACTTTGTAAACCCGCGTGGGCTATAGCTTGGGGAGCTTGTAGCACTTGACAGTTTCAGTGCGTGCTGCTATTGAGAGGGAGGGGGAGAGAGAGAGAGGGAGAAGCCTCTCCATCGCCCCCTGGAGGAGGAAAGAAAAAATGACACAGCTGGGCTTTCCCTTGCTGCTCTGAATAGGACAGAAGTCCCAGAGAAAAGCGAATAGGAAGCAATGGAATTGAAAGTTTATAGATAGCAGCAAAGCTGGGAGCTGAAGAAGTGTATTAGCTGACAAATGAAAGAGAACCAAAAGCTTACAGCACCTGGTATTCCCAGGCGGTCTCCCATCCAAGTACTAACCAGGCCCGACCCTGCTTAGCTTCCGAGATCGGACGAGATCGGGCGTGCTCAGGGTGGTATGGCCGTAAGCGAAGGTCGCAGTCAAAATCTGGCTATTTAAAAGGCAGCGGCGAGAGCAGAATAGCTCACACAGACACAACACCGGGAGGAACAACCCTCCTTGTCCTCTCAAGTGTGTATCTGTCAGCCAGTATTTAAACTTACGATGACAACATTTTACCGGAAGTAAAAGCGGCCGATGCTTGGAAAACTTTAAAGCAGACTTGTGCAGCACACGACTTCTGTACAGATGCTTACCGGCCCCTTCATTAGAGACACCTTATTAGTTCAGAGTTGCCGCCCCCCCCCCCGTTTTGCCCTCGCAACTGCATTATTTATTTATTTATTTATTTATTTATTCATTAATTCAATCATTTATTTATTTAAATATTTAAATATTTATTTATTTATTTATTTATTTATTCATTTATTATTTTTATGTTTGTGGCATGCACAACATACCAACTTTTATCCAAATATCTGGACTTAAAGCTCCAATGAACGCTGGACAGAGAAACTCCGTGAACACAAACAATCCGGAGATGTGACTAAACATGAACGTGAGTGCTGTTTTTCTCTACAACAAAGGTCATGTTTGTCATGTTACAGATTGCTAATTTTGCACACCTGACCGCTCGTAAAAAGGGTCAGGGGCCAGAGTTTAATCATAAGCAATGAAAGTCCATCACCATTTAACGAATTTGCAAAATAGTCTCGGGCCGCCGGCGATTTTTGTGTGTGAAATGAGCAAAGTTCTATTTTGATACTGGGTAAAAGGCATCACAACATTTTTTGATGGCCTTTTAACAGAGTTTTTCGGCTTTTTAACGGAGCAACTGTGCAAAGTATGAAAAAAACAAACAAACTGTCAATTCACAATATGTTGTGATTCACAAGTGTTTCCCGTTAATTTATGGTTGTGAATTGCATCACGGGACCCTGATCTCTGCTCTGTCGACTTTTGATGTTTAAAATTCAACTCTGCAGTTTAAGGTAACCTAGACGGTGTTGCAGTTTGGAATATTAGAACGTATAGGGAGAAAAAAAAAGTATGGAAAATAACATGTGCTTGTTTTTGTAGCGTGTACAACGACAACCCAGACAATATATCACTTTCAACTAATAACCATGTCTATAAAAGTCACTTTTTCGTACTTTTCGAGGTTAGAAGTTGTTGGGAGAAAGTTCAAGGTCCCAGAATGCAATTCAAAAGCATAAATAAACCGGGGTGGGGGGAGAATTAATAAAAACATGAATCACAAAATACGGAAAACCGCATTTTTACGGAATTTTTTTTTTTTTTCAGTGTAAATGATGTCATCAAAAGAATTAGTTATTCATATAATGATATTAACAGGCCCTCCGTCTGACGCCCTGTATGCTATTGATTTAAAAATGAAAACAAATAAAATGTAGGACTTGAAAAGGCTCAATATTTTATCCATCTATGTGCACTTGGTGAAGGCACATCAGTAGACCGTGAAAAATGGCATTGAGCATGCCAGTGAGTGAGGTTAAACTACTGTACTGTTGGCTTGCAATATGTGGGGGTACTTTTTGTAAATAAATGGTATGTAAGGGCTTCGGGTCCCCCAAAACTTTGTAAACCCGCGTGGGCTATAGCTTGGGGAGCTTGTAGCACTTGACAGTTTCAGTGCGTGCTGCTATTGAGAGGGAGGGGGAGAGAGAGAGAGGGAGAAGCCTCTCCATCGCCCCCTGGAGGAGGAAAGAAAAAATGACACAGCTGGGCTTTCCCTTGCTGCTCTGAATAGGACAGAAGTCCCAGAGAAAAGCGAATAGGAAGCAATGGAATTGAAAGTTTATAGATAGCAGCAAAGCTGGGAGCTGAAGAAGTGTATTAGCTGACAAATGAAGGAGAACCAAAAGCTTACAGCACCTGGTATTCCCAGGCGGTCTCCCATCCAAGTACTAACCAGGCCCGACCCTGCTTAGCTTCCGAGATCGGACGAGATCGGGCGTGCTCAGGGTGGTATGGCCGTAAGCGAAGGTCGCAGTCAAAATCTGGCTATTTAAAAGGCAGCGGCGAGAGCAGAATAGCTCACACAGACACAACACCGGGAGGAACAACCCTCCTTGTCCTCTCAAGTGTGTATCTGTCAGCCAGTATTTAAACTTACGATGACAACATTTTACCGGAAGTAAAAGCGGCCGATGCTTGGAAAACTTTAAAGCAGACTTGTGCAGCACACGACTTCTGTACAGATGCTTACCGGCCCCTTCATTAGAGACACCTTATTAGTTCAGAGTTGCCGCCCCCCCCCCCCCCCCCCCCCCCGTTTTGCCCTCGCAACTGCATTATTTATTTATTTATTTATTTATTTATTCATTAATTCAATCATTTATTTATTTAAATATTTAAATATTTATTTATTTATTTATTTATTTATTTATTCATTTATTATTTTTATGTTTGTGGCATGCACAACATACCAACTTTTATCCAAATATCTGGACTTAAAGCTCCAATGAACGCTGGACAGAGAAACTCCGTGAACACAAACAATCCGGAGATGTGACTAAACATGAACGTGAGTGCTGTTTTTCTCTACAACAAAGGTCATGTTTGTCATGTTACAGATTGCTAATTTTGCACACCTGACCGCTCGTAAAAAGGGTCAGGGGCCAGAGTTTAATCATAAGCAATGAAAGTCCATCACCATTTAACGAATTTGCAAAATAGTCTCGGGCCGCCGGCGATTTTTGTGTGTGAAATGAGCAAAGTTCTATTTTGATACTGGGTAAAAGGCATCACAACATTTTTTGATGGCCTTTTAACAGAGTTTTTCGGCTTTTTAACGGAGCAACTGTGCAAAGTATGAAAAAAACAAACAAACTGTCAATTCACAATATGTTGTGATTCACAAGTGTTTCCCGTTAATTTATGGTTGTGAATTGCATCACGGGACCCTGATCTCTGCTCTGTCGACTTTTGATGTTTAAAATTCAACTCTGCAGTTTAAGGTAACCTAGACGGTGTTGCAGTTTGGAATATTAGAACGTATAGGGAGAAAAAAAAAGTATGGAAAATAACATGTGCTTGTTTTTGTAGCGTGTACAACGACAACCCAGACAATATATCACTTTCAACTAATAACCATGTCTATAAAAGTCACTTTTTCGTACTTTTCGAGGTTAGAAGTTGTTGGGAGAAAGTTCAAGGTCCCAGAATGCAATTCAAAAGCATAAATAAACCGGGGTGGGGGGAGAATTAATAAAAACATGAATCACAAAATACGGAAAACCGCATTTTTACGGAATTTTTTTTTTTTTCAGTGTAAATGATGTCATCAAAAGAATTAGTTATTCATATAATGATATTAACAGGCCCTCCGTCTGACGCCCTGTATGCTATTGATTTAAAAATGAAAACAAATAAAATGTAGGACTTGAAAAGGCTCAATATTTTATCCATCTATGTGCACTTGGTGAAGGCACATCAGTAGACCGTGAAAAATGGCATTGAGCATGCCAGTGAGTGAGGTTAAACTACTGTACTGTTGGCTTGCAATATGCGGGGGTACTTTTTGTAAATAAATGGTATGTAAGGGCTTCGGGTCCCCCAAAACTTTGTAAACCCGCGTGGGCTATAGCTTGGGGAGCTTGTAGCACTTGACAGTTTCAGTGCGTGCTGCTATTGAGAGGGAGGGGGAGAGAGAGAGAGGGAGAAGCCTCTCCATCGCCCCCTGGAGGAGGAAAGAAAAAATGACACAGCTGGGCTTTCCCTTGCTGCTCTGAATAGGACAGAAGTCCCAGAGAAAAGCGAATAGGAAGCAATGGAATTGAAAGTTTATAGATAGCAGCAAAGCTGGGAGCTGAAGAAGTGTATTAGCTGACAAATGAAGGAGAACCAAAAGCTTACAGCACCTGGTATTCCCAGGCGGTCTCCCATCCAAGTACTAACCAGGCCCGACCCTGCTTAGCTTCCGAGATCGGACGAGATCGGGCGTGCTCAGGGTGGTATGGCCGTAAGCGAAGGTCGCAGTCAAAATCTGGCTATTTAAAAGGCAGCGGCGAGAGCAGAATAGCTCACACAGACACAACACCGGGAGGAACAACCCTCCTTGTCCTCTCAAGTGTGTATCTGTCAGCCAGTATTTAAACTTACGATGACAACATTTTACCGGAAGTAAAAGCGGCCGATGCTTGGAAAACTTTAAAGCAGACTTGTGCAGCACACGACTTCTGTACAGATGCTTACCGGCCCCTTCATTAGAGACACCTTATTAGTTCAGAGTTGCCGCCCCCCCCCCCCCCCCCCGTTTTGCCCTCGCAACTGCATTATTTATTTATTTATTTATTTATTTATTCATTAATTCAATCATTTATTTATTTAAATATTTAAATATTTATTTATTTATTTATTCATTTATTATTTTTATGTTTGTGGCATGCACAACATACCAACTTTTATCCAAATATCTGGACTTAAAGCTCCAATGAACGCTGGACAGAGAAACTCCGTGAACACAAACAATCCGGAGATGTGACTAAACATGAACGTGAGTGCTGTTTTTCTCTACAACAAAGGTCATGTTTGTCATGTTACAGATTGCTAATTTTGCACACCTGACCGCTCGTAAAAAGGGTCAGGGGCCAGAGTTTAATCATAAGCAATGAAAGTCCATCACCATTTAACGAATTTGCAAAATAGTCTCGGGCCGCCGGCGATTTTTGTGTGTGAAATGAGCAAAGTTCTATTTTGATACTGGGTAAAAGGCATCACAACATTTTTTGATGGCCTTTTAACAGAGTTTTTCGGCTTTTTAACGGAGCAACTGTGCAAAGTATGAAAAAAACAAACAAACTGTCAATTCACAATATGTTGTGATTCACAAGTGTTTCCCGTTAATTTATGGTTGTGAATTGCATCACGGGACCCTGATCTCTGCTCTGTCGACTTTTGATGTTTAAAATTCAACTCTGCAGTTTAAGGTAACCTAGACGGTGTTGCAGTTTGGAATATTAGAACGTATAGGGAGAAAAAAAAAGTATGGAAAATAACATGTGCTTGTTTTTGTAGCGTGTACAACGACAACCCAGACAATATATCACTTTCAACTAATAACCATGTCTATAAAAGTCACTTTTTCGTACTTTTCGAGGTTAGAAGTTGTTGGGAGAAAGTTCAAGGTCCCAGAATGCAATTCAAAAGCATAAATAAACCGGGGTGGGGGGAGAATTAATAAAAACATGAATCACAAAATACGGAAAACCGCATTTTTACGGAATTTTTTTTTTTTTCAGTGTAAATGATGTCATCAAAAGAATTAGTTATTCATATAATGATATTAACAGGCCCTCCGTCTGACGCCCTGTATGCTATTGATTTAAAAATGAAAACAAATAAAATGTAGGACTTGAAAAGGCTCAATATTTTATCCATCTATGTGCACTTGGTGAAGGCACATCAGTAGACCGTGAAAAATGGCATTGAGCATGCCAGTGAGTGAGGTTAAACTACTGTACTGTTGGCTTGCAATATGCGGGGGTACTTTTTGTAAATAAATGGTATGTAAGGGCTTCGGGTCCCCCAAAACTTTGTAAACCCGCGTGGGCTATAGCTTGGGGAGCTTGTAGCACTTGACAGTTTCAGTGCGTGCTGCTATTGAGAGGGAGGGGGAGAGAGAGAGAGGGAGAAGCCTCTCCATCGCCCCCTGGAGGAGGAAAGAAAAAATGACACAGCTGGGCTTTCCCTTGCTGCTCTGAATAGGACAGAAGTCCCAGAGAAAAGCGAATAGGAAGCAATGGAATTGAAAGTTTATAGATAGCAGCAAAGCTGGGAGCTGAAGAAGTGTATTAGCTGACAAATGAAGGAGAACCAAAAGCTTACAGCACCTGGTATTCCCAGGCGGTCTCCCATCCAAGTACTAACCAGGCCCGACCCTGCTTAGCTTCCGAGATCGGACGAGATCGGGCGTGCTCAGGGTGGTATGGCCGTAAGCGAAGGTCGCAGTCAAAATCTGGCTATTTAAAAGGCAGCGGCGAGAGCAGAATAGCTCACACAGACACAACACCGGGAGGAACAACCCTCCTTGTCCTCTCAAGTGTGTATCTGTCAGCCAGTATTTAAACTTACGATGACAACATTTTACCGGAAGTAAAAGCGGCCGATGCTTGGAAAACTTTAAAGCAGACTTGTGCAGCACACGACTTCTGTACAGATGCTTACCGGCCCCTTCATTAGAGACACCTTATTAGTTCAGAGTTGCCGCCCCCCCCCCCCCCCCGTTTTGCCCTCGCAACTGCATTATTTATTTATTTATTTATTTATTTATTCATTAATTCAATCATTTATTTATTTAAATATTTAAATATTTATTTATTTATTTATTTATTTATTCATTTATTATTTTTATGTTTGTGGCATGCACAACATACCAACTTTTATCCAAATATCTGGACTTAAAGCTCCAATGAACGCTGGACAGAGAAACTCCGTGAACACAAACAATCCGGAGATGTGACTAAACATGAACGTGAGTGCTGTTTTTCTCTACAACAAAGGTCATGTTTGTCATGTTACAGATTGCTAATTTTGCACACCTGACCGCTCGTAAAAAGGGTCAGGGGCCAGAGTTTAATCATAAGCAATGAAAGTCCATCACCATTTAACGAATTTGCAAAATAGTCTCGGGCCGCCGGCGATTTTTGTGTGTGAAATGAGCAAAGTTCTATTTTGATACTGGGTAAAAGGCATCACAACATTTTTTGATGGCCTTTTAACAGAGTTTTTCGGCTTTTTAACGGAGCAACTGTGCAAAGTATGAAAAAAACAAACAAACTGTCAATTCACAATATGTTGTGATTCACAAGTGTTTCCCGTTAATTTATGGTTGTGAATTGCATCACGGGACCCTGATCTCTGCTCTGTCGACTTTTGATGTTTAAAATTCAACTCTGCAGTTTAAGGTAACCTAGACGGTGTTGCAGTTTGGAATATTAGAACGTATAGGGAGAAAAAAAAAGTATGGAAAATAACATGTGCTTGTTTTTGTAGCGTGTACAACGACAACCCAGACAATATATCACTTTCAACTAATAACCATGTCTATAAAAGTCACTTTTTCGTACTTTTCGAGGTTAGAAGTTGTTGGGAGAAAGTTCAAGGTCCCAGAATGCAATTCAAAAGCATAAATAAACCGGGGTGGGGGGAGAATTAATAAAAACATGAATCACAAAATACGGAAAACCGCATTTTTACGGAATTTTTTTTTTTTCAGTGTAAATGATGTCATCAAAAGAATTAGTTATTCATATAATGATATTAACAGGCCCTCCGTCTGACGCCCTGTATGCTATTGATTTAAAAATGAAAACAAATAAAATGTAGGACTTGAAAAGGCTCAATATTTTATCCATCTATGTGCACTTGGTGAAGGCACATCAGTAGACCGTGAAAAATGGCATTGAGCATGCCAGTGAGTGAGGTTAAACTACTGTACTGTTGGCTTGCAATATGTGGGGGTACTTTTTGTAAATAAATGGTATGTAAGGGCTTCGGGTCCCCCAAAACTTTGTAAACCCGCGTGGGCTATAGCTTGGGGAGCTTGTAGCACTTGACAGTTCCAGTGCGTGCTGCTATTGAGAGGGAGGGGGAGAGAGAGAGAGGGAGAAGCCTCTCCATCGCCCCCTGGAGGAGGAAAGAAAAAATGACACAGCTGGGCTTTCCCTTGCTGCTCTGAATAGGACAGAAGTCCCAGAGAAAAGCGAATAGGAAGCAATGGAATTGAAAGTTTATAGATAGCAGCAAAGCTGGGAGCTGAAGAAGTGTATTAGCTGACAAATGAAGGAGAACCAAAAGCTTACAGCACCTGGTATTCCCAGGCGGTCTCCCATCCAAGTACTAACCAGGCCCGACCCTGCTTAGCTTCCGAGATCGGACGAGATCGGGCGTGCTCAGGGTGGTATGGCCGTAAGCGAAGGTCGCAGTCAAAATCTGGCTATTTAAAAGGCAGCGGCGAGAGCAGAATAGCTCACACAGACACAACACCGGGAGGAACAACCCTCCTTGTCCTCTCAAGTGTGTATCTGTCAGCCAGTATTTAAACTTACGATGACAACATTTTACCGGAAGTAAAAGCGGCCGATGCTTGGAAAACTTTAAAGCAGACTTGTGCAGCACACGACTTCTGTACAGATGCTTACCGGCCCCTTCATTAGAGACACCTTATTAGTTCAGAGTTGCCGCCCCCCCCCCCCCCCCCCCGTTTTGCCCTCGCAACTGCATTATTTATTTATTTATTTATTTATTCATTAATTCAATCATTTATTTATTTAAATATTTAAATATTTATTTATTTATTTATTTATTTATTCATTTATTATTTTTATGTTTGTGGCATGCACAACATACCAACTTTTATCCAAATATCTGGACTTAAAGCTCCAATGAACGCTGGACAGAGAAACTCCGTGAACACAAACAATCCGGAGATGTGACTAAACATGAACGTGAGTGCTGTTTTTCTCTACAACAAAGGTCATGTTTGTCATGTTACAGATTGCTAATTTTGCACACCTGACCGCTCGTAAAAAGGGTCAGGGGCCAGAGTTTAATCATAAGCAATGAAAGTCCATCACCATTTAACGAATTTGCAAAATAGTCTCGGGCCGCCGGCGATTTTTGTGTGTGAAATGAGCAAAGTTCTATTTTGATACTGGGTAAAAGGCATCACAACATTTTTTGATGGCCTTTTAACAGAGTTTTTCGGCTTTTTAACGGAGCAACTGTGCAAAGTATGAAAAAAACAAACAAACTGTCAATTCACAATATGTTGTGATTCACAAGTGTTTCCCGTTAATTTATGGTTGTGAATTGCATCACGGGACCCTGATCTCTGCTCTGTCGACTTTTGATGTTTAAAATTCAACTCTGCAGTTTAAGGTAACCTAGACGGTGTTGCAGTTTGGAATATTAGAACGTATAGGGAGAAAAAAAAAGTATGGAAAATAACATGTGCTTGTTTTTGTAGCGTGTACAACGACAACCCAGACAATATATCACTTTCAACTAATAACCATGTCTATAAAAGTCACTTTTTCGTACTTTTCGAGGTTAGAAGTTGTTGGGAGAAAGTTCAAGGTCCCAGAATGCAATTCAAAAGCATAAATAAACCGGGGTGGGGGGAGAATTAATAAAAACATGAATCACAAAATACGGAAAACCGCATTTTTACGGAATTTTTTTTTTTTTTTCAGTGTAAATGATGTCATCAAAAGAATTAGTTATTCATATAATGATATTAACAGGCCCTCCGTCTGACGCCCTGTATGCTATTGATTTAAAAATGAAAACAAATAAAATGTAGGACTTGAAAAGGCTCAATATTTTATCCATCTATGTGCACTTGGTGAAGGCACATCAGTAGACCGTGAAAAATGGCATTGAGCATGCCAGTGAGTGAGGTTAAACTACTGTACTGTTGGCTTGCAATATGCGGGGGTACTTTTTGTAAATAAATGGTATGTAAGGGCTTCGGGTCCCCCAAAACTTTGTAAACCCGCGTGGGCTATAGCTTGGGGAGCTTGTAGCACTTGACAGTTTCAGTGCGTGCTGCTATTGAGAGGGAGGGGGAGAGAGAGAGAGGGAGAAGCCTCTCCATCGCCCCCTGGAGGAGGAAAGAAAAAATGACACAGCTGGGCTTTCCCTTGCTGCTCTGAATAGGACAGAAGTCCCAGAGAAAAGCGAATAGGAAGCAATGGAATTGAAAGTTTATAGATAGCAGCAAAGCTGGGAGCTGAAGAAGTGTATTAGCTGACAAATGAAGGAGAACCAAAAGCTTACAGCACCTGGTATTCCCAGGCGGTCTCCCATCCAAGTACTAACCAGGCCCGACCCTGCTTAGCTTCCGAGATCGGACGAGATCGGGCGTGCTCAGGGTGGTATGGCCGTAAGCGAAGGTCGCAGTCAAAATCTGGCTATTTAAAAGGCAGCGGCGAGAGCAGAATAGCTCACACAGACACAACACCGGGAGGAACAACCCTCCTTGTCCTCTCAAGTGTGTATCTGTCAGCCAGTATTTAAACTTACGATGACAACATTTTACCGGAAGTAAAAGCGGCCGATGCTTGGAAAACTTTAAAGCAGACTTGTGCAGCACACGACTTCTGTACAGATGCTTACCGGCCCCTTCATTAGAGACACCTTATTAGTTCAGAGTTGCCGCCCCCCCCCCCCCCCCCCCCCCCCGTTTTGCCCTCGCAACTGCATTATTTATTTATTTATTTATTTATTCATTAATTCAATCATTTATTTATTTAAATATTTAAATATTTATTTATTTATTTATTTATTTATTCATTTATTATTTTTATGTTTGTGGCATGCACAACATACCAACTTTTATCCAAATATCTGGACTTAAAGCTCCAATGAACGCTGGACAGAGAAACTCCGTGAACACAAACAATCCGGAGATGTGACTAAACATGAACGTGAGTGCTGTTTTTCTCTACAACAAAGGTCATGTTTGTCATGTTACAGATTGCTAATTTTGCACACCTGACCGCTCGTAAAAAGGGTCAGGGGCCAGAGTTTAATCATAAGCAATGAAAGTCCATCACCATTTAACGAATTTGCAAAATAGTCTCGGGCCGCCGGCGATTTTTGTGTGTGAAATGAGCAAAGTTCTATTTTGATACTGGGTAAAAGGCATCACAACATTTTTTGATGGCCTTTTAACAGAGTTTTTCGGCTTTTTAACGGAGCAACTGTGCAAAGTATGAAAAAAACAAACAAACTGTCAATTCACAATATGTTGTGATTCACAAGTGTTTCCCGTTAATTTATGGTTGTGAATTGCATCACGGGACCCTGATCTCTGCTCTGTCGACTTTTGATGTTTAAAATTCAACTCTGCAGTTTAAGGTAACCTAGACGGTGTTGCAGTTTGGAATATTAGAACGTATAGGGAGAAAAAAAAAGTATGGAAAATAACATGTGCTTGTTTTTGTAGCGTGTACAACGACAACCCAGACAATATATCACTTTCAACTAATAACCATGTCTATAAAAGTCACTTTTTCGTACTTTTCGAGGTTAGAAGTTGTTGGGAGAAAGTTCAAGGTCCCAGAATGCAATTCAAAAGCATAAATAAACCGGGGTGGGGGGAGAATTAATAAAAACATGAATCACAAAATACGGAAAACCGCATTTTTACGGAATTTTTTTTTTTTTTCAGTGTAAATGATGTCATCAAAAGAATTAGTTATTCATATAATGATATTAACAGGCCCTCCGTCTGACGCCCTGTATGCTATTGATTTAAAAATGAAAACAAATAAAATGTAGGACTTGAAAAGGCTCAATATTTTATCCATCTATGTGCACTTGGTGAAGTAACATCAGTAGACCGTGAAAAATGGCATTGAGCATGCCAGTGAGTGAGGTTAAACTACTGTACTGTTGGCTTGCAATATGTGGGGGTACTTTTTGTAAATAAATGGTATGTAAGGGCTTCGGGTCCCCCAAAACTTTGTAAACCCGCGTGGGCTATAGCTTGGGGAGCTTGTAGCACTTGACAGTTCCAGTGCGTGCTGCTATTGAGAGGGAGGGGGAGAGAGAGAGAGGGAGAAGCCTCTCCATCGCCCCCTGGAGGAGGAAAGAAAAAATGACACAGCTGGGCTTTCCCTTGCTGCTCTGAATAGGACAGAAGTCCCAGAGAAAAGCGAATAGGAAGCAATGGAATTGAAAGTTTATAGATAGCAGCAAAGCTGGGAGCTGAAGAAGTGTATTAGCTGACAAATGAAGGAGAACCAAAAGCTTACAGCACCTGGTATTCCCAGGCGGTCTCCCATCCAAGTACTAACCAGGCCCGACCCTGCTTAGCTTCCGAGATCGGACGAGATCGGGCGTGCTCAGGGTGGTAAGGCCGTAAGCGAAGGTCGCAGTCAAAATCTGGCTATTTAAAAGGCAGCGGCGAGAGCAGAATAGCTCACACAGACACAACACCGGGAGGAACAACCCTCCTTGTCCTCTCAAGTGTGTATCTGTCAGCCAGTATTTAAACTTACGATGACAACATTTTACCGGAAGTAAAAGCGGCCGATGCTTGGAAAACTTTAAAGCAGACTTGTGCAGCACACGACTTCTGTACAGATGCTTACCGGCCCCTTCATTAGAGACACCTTATTAGTTCAGAGTTGCCCCCCCCCCCCCCCCCCCGTTTTGCCCTCGCAACTGCATTATTTATTTATTTATTTATTTATTCATTAATTCAATCATTTATTTATTTAAATATTTAAATATTTATTTATTTATTTATTTATTTATTCATTTATTATTTTTATGTTTGTGGCATGCACAACATACCAACTTTTATCCAAATATCTGGACTTAAAGCTCCAATGAACGCTGGACAGAGAAACTCCGTGAACACAAACAATCCGGAGATGTGACTAAACATGAACGTGAGTGCTGTTTTTCTCTACAACAAAGGTCATGTTTGTCATGTTACAGATTGCTAATTTTGCACACCTGACCGCTCGTAAAAAGGGTCAGGGGCCAGAGTTTAATCATAAGCAATGAAAGTCCATCACCATTTAACGAATTTGCAAAATAGTCTCGGGCCGCCGGCGATTTTTGTGTGTGAAATGAGCAAAGTTCTATTTTGATACTGGGTAAAAGGCATCACAACATTTTTTGATGGCCTTTTAACAGAGTTTTTCGGCTTTTTAACGGAGCAACTGTGCAAAGTATGAAAAAAACAAACAAACTGTCAATTCACAATATGTTGTGATTCACAAGTGTTTCCCGTTAATTTATGGTTGTGAATTGCATCACGGGACCCTGATCTCTGCTCTGTCGACTTTTGATGTTTAAAATTCAACTCTGCAGTTTAAGGTAACCTAGACGGTGTTGCAGTTTGGAATATTAGAACGTATAGGGAGAAAAAAAAAGTATGGAAAATAACATGTGCTTGTTTTTGTAGCGTGTACAACGACAACCCAGACAATATATCACTTTCAACTAATAACCATGTCTATAAAAGTCACTTTTTCGTACTTTTCGAGGTTAGAAGTTGTTGGGAGAAAGTTCAAGGTCCCAGAATGCAATTCAAAAGCATAAATAAACCGGGGTGGGGGGAGAATTAATAAAAACATGAATCACAAAATACGGAAAACCGCATTTTTACGGAATTTTTTTTTTTTCAGTGTAAATGATGTCATCAAAAGAATTAGTTATTCATATAATGATATTAACAGGCCCTCCGTCTGACGCCCTGTATGCTATTGATTTAAAAATGAAAACAAATAAAATGTAGGACTTGAAAAGGCTCAATATTTTATCCATCTATGTGCACTTGGTGAAGGCACATCAGTAGACCGTGAAAAATGGCATTGAGCATGCCAGTGAGTGAGGTTAAACTACTGTACTGTTGGCTTGCAATATGTGGGGGTACTTTTTGTAAATAAATGGTATGTAAGGGCTTCGGGTCCCCCAAAACTTTGTAAACCCGCGTGGGCTATAGCTTGGGGAGCTTGTAGCACTTGACAGTTCCAGTGCGTGCTGCTATTGAGAGGGAGGGGGAGAGAGAGAGAGGGAGAAGCCTCTCCATCGCCCCCTGGAGGAGGAAAGAAAAAATGACACAGCTGGGCTTTCCCTTGCTGCTCTGAATAGGACAGAAGTCCCAGAGAAAAGCGAATAGGAAGCAATGGAATTGAAAGTTTATAGATAGCAGCAAAGCTGGGAGCTGAAGAAGTGTATTAGCTGACAAATGAAGGAGAACCAAAAGCTTACAGCACCTGGTATTCCCAGGCGGTCTCCCATCCAAGTACTAACCAGGCCCGACCCTGCTTAGCTTCCGAGATCGGACGAGATCGGGCGTGCTCAGGGTGGTATGGCCGTAAGCGAAGGTCGCAGTCAAAATCTGGCTATTTAAAAGGCAGCGGCGAGAGCAGAATAGCTCACACAGACACAACACCGGGAGGAACAACCCTCCTTGTCCTCTCAAGTGTGTATCTGTCAGCCAGTATTTAAACTTACGATGACAACATTTTACCGGAAGTAAAAGCGGCCGATGCTTGGAAAACTTTAAAGCAGACTTGTGCAGCACACGACTTCTGTACAGATGCTTACCGGCCCCTTCATTAGAGACACCTTATTAGTTCAGAGTTGCCTACCCCCCCCCCCCCCCCCCCCCGTTTTGCCCTCGCAACTGCATTATTTATTTATTTATTTATTCATTAATTCAATCATTTATTTATTTAAATATTTAAATATTTATTTATTTATTTATTTATTTATTCATTTATTATTTTTATGTTTGTGGCATGCACAACATACCAACTTTTATCCAAATATCTGGACTTAAAGCTCCAATGAACGCTGGACAGAGAAACTCCGTGAACACAAACAATCCGGAGATGTGACTAAACATGAACGTGAGTGCTGTTTTTCTCTACAACAAAGGTCATGTTTGTCATGTTACAGATTGCTAATTTTGCACACCTGACCGCTCGTAAAAAGGGTCAGGGGCCAGAGTTTAATCATAAGCAATGAAAGTCCATCACCATTTAACGAATTTGCAAAATAGTCTCGGGCCGCCGGCGATTTTTGTGTGTGAAATGAGCAAAGTTCTATTTTGATACTGGGTAAAAGGCATCACAACATTTTTTGATGGCCTTTTAACAGAGTTTTTCGGCTTTTTAACGGAGCAACTGTGCAAAGTATGAAAAAAACAAACAAACTGTCAATTCACAATATGTTGTGATTCACAAGTGTTTCCCGTTAATTTATGGTTGTGAATTGCATCACGGGACCCTGATCTCTGCTCTGTCGACTTTTGATGTTTAAAATTCAACTCTGCAGTTTAAGGTAACCTAGACGGTGTTGCAGTTTGGAATATTAGAACGTATAGGGAGAAAAAAAAAGTATGGAAAATAACATGTGCTTGTTTTTGTAGCGTGTACAACGACAACCCAGACAATATATCACTTTCAACTAATAACCATGTCTATAAAAGTCACTTTTTCGTACTTTTCGAGGTTAGAAGTTGTTGGGAGAAAGTTCAAGGTCCCAGAATGCAATTCAAAAGCATAAATAAACCGGGGTGGGGGGAGAATTAATAAAAACATGAATCACAAAATACGGAAAACCGCATTTTTACGGAATTTTTTTTTTTTTTCAGTGTAAATGATGTCATCAAAAGAATTAGTTATTCATATAATGATATTAACAGGCCCTCCGTCTGACGCCCTGTATGCTATTGATTTAAAAATGAAAACAAATAAAATGTAGGACTTGAAAAGGCTCAATATTTTATCCATCTATGTGCACTTGGTGAAGGCACATCAGTAGACCGTGAAAAATGGCATTGAGCATGCCAGTGAGTGAGGTTAAACTACTGTACTGTTGGCTTGCAATATGCGGGGGTACTTTTTGTAAATAAATGGTATGTAAGGGCTTCGGGTCCCCCAAAACTTTGTAAACCCGCGTGGGCTATAGCTTGGGGAGCTTGTAGCACTTGACAGTTTCAGTGCGTGCTGCTATTGAGAGGGAGGGGGAGAGAGAGAGAGGGAGAAGCCTCTCCATCGCCCCCTGGAGGAGGAAAGAAAAAATGACACAGCTGGGCTTTCCCTTGCTGCTCTGAATAGGACAGAAGTCCCAGAGAAAAGCGAATAGGAAGCAATGGAATTGAAAGTTTATAGATAGCAGCAAAGCTGGGAGCTGAAGAAGTGTATTAGCTGACAAATGAAGGAGAACCAAAAGCTTACAGCACCTGGTATTCCCAGGCGGTCTCCCATCCAAGTACTAACCAGGCCCGACCCTGCTTAGCTTCCGAGATCGGACGAGATCGGGCGTGCTCAGGGTGGTATGGCCGTAAGCGAAGGTCGCAGTCAAAATCTGGCTATTTAAAAGGCAGCGGCGAGAGCAGAATAGCTCACACAGACACAACACCGGGAGGAACAACCCTCCTTGTCCTCTCAAGTGTGTATCTGTCAGCCAGTATTTAAACTTACGATGACAACATTTTACCGGAAGTAAAAGCGGCCGATGCTTGGAAAACTTTAAAGCAGACTTGTGCAGCACACGACTTCTGTACAGATGCTTACCGGCCCCTTCATTAGAGACACCTTATTAGTTCAGAGTTGCCGCCCCCCCCCCCCCCCCCCCCGTTTTGCCCTCGCAACTGCATTATTTATTTATTTATTTATTTATTCATTAATTCAATCATTTATTTATTTAAATATTTAAATATTTATTTATTTATTTATTTATTTATTTATTCATTTATTATTTTTATGTTTGTGGCATGCACAACATACCAACTTTTATCCAAATATCTGGACTTAAAGCTCCAATGAACGCTGGACAGAGAAACTCCGTGAACACAAACAATCCGGAGATGTGACTAAACATGAACGTGAGTGCTGTTTTTCTCTACAACAAATGTCATGTTTGTCATGTTACAGATTGCTAATTTTGCACACCTGACCGCTCGTAAAAAGGGTCAGGGGCCAGAGTTTAATCATAAGCAATGAAAGTCCATCACCATTTAACGAATTTGCAAAATAGTCTCGGGCCGCCGGCGATTTTTGTGTGTGAAATGAGCAAAGTTCTATTTTGATACTGGGTAAAAGGCATCACAACATTTTTTGATGGCCTTTTAACAGAGTTTTTCGGCTTTTTAACGGAGCAACTGTGCAAAGTATGAAAAAAACAAACAAACTGTCAATTCACAATATGTTGTGATTCACAAGTGTTTCCCGTTAATTTATGGTTGTGAATTGCATCACGGGACCCTGATCTCTGCTCTGTCGACTTTTGATGTTTAAAATTCAACTCTGCAGTTTAAGGTAACCTAGACGGTGTTGCAGTTTGGAATATTAGAACGTATAGGGAGAAAAAAAAAGTATGGAAAATAACATGTGCTTGTTTTTGTAGCGTGTACAACGACAACCCAGACAATATATCACTTTCAACTAATAACCATGTCTATAAAAGTCACTTTTTCGTACTTTTCGAGGTTAGAAGTTGTTGGGAGAAAGTTCAAGGTCCCAGAATGCAATTCAAAAGCATAAATAAACCGGGGTGGGGGGAGAATTAATAAAAACATGAATCACAAAATACGGAAAACCGCATTTTTACGGAATTTTTTTTTTTTTCAGTGTAAATGATGTCATCAAAAGAATTAGTTATTCATATAATGATATTAACAGGCCCTCCGTCTGACGCCCTGTATGCTATTGATTTAAAAATGAAAACAAATAAAATGTAGGACTTGAAAAGGCTCAATATTTTATCCATCTATGTGCACTTGGTGAAGGCACATCAGTAGACCGTGAAAAATGGCATTGAGCATGCCAGTGAGTGAGGTTAAACTACTGTACTGTTGGCTTGCAATATGTGGGGGTACTTTTTGTAAATAAATGGTATGTAAGGGCTTCGGGTCCCCCAAAACTTTGTAAACCCGCGTGGGCTATAGCTTGGGGAGCTTGTAGCACTTGACAGTTCCAGTGCGTGCTGCTATTGAGAGGGAGGGGGAGAGAGAGAGAGGGAGAAGCCTCTCCATCGCCCCCTGGAGGAGGAAAGAAAAAATGACACAGCTGGGCTTTCCCTTGCTGCTCTGAATAGGACAGAAGTCCCAGAGAAAAGCGAATAGGAAGCAATGGAATTGAAAGTTTATAGATAGCAGCAAAGCTGGGAGCTGAAGAAGTGTATTAGCTGACAAATGAAGGAGAACCAAAAGCTTACAGCACCTGGTATTCCCAGGCGGTCTCCCATCCAAGTACTAACCAGGCCCGACCCTGCTTAGCTTCCGAGATCGGACGAGATCGGGCGTGCTCAGGGTGGTATGGCCGTAAGCGAAGGTCGCAGTCAAAATCTGGCTATTTAAAAGGCAGCGGCGAGAGCAGAATAGCTCACACAGACACAACACCGGGAGGAACAACCCTCCTTGTCCTCTCAAGTGTGTATCTGTCAGCCAGTATTTAAACTTACGATGACAACATTTTACCGGAAGTAAAAGCGGCCGATGCTTGGAAAACTTTAAAGCAGACTTGTGCAGCACACGACTTCTGTACAGATGCTTACCGGCCCCTTCATTAGAGACACCTTATTAGTTCAGAGTTGCCGCCCCCCCCCCCCCCCCCCCCCCGTTTTGCCCTCGCAACTGCATTATTTATTTATTTATTTATTCATTAATTCAATCATTTATTTATTTAAATATTTAAATATTTATTTATTTATTTATTTATTTATTCATTTATTATTTTTATGTTTGTGGCATGCACAACATACCAACTTTTATCCAAATATCTGGACTTAAAGCTCCAATGAACGCTGGACAGAGAAACTCCGTGAACACAAACAATCCGGAGATGTGACTAAACATGAACGTGAGTGCTGTTTTTCTCTACAACAAAGGTCATGTTTGTCATGTTACAGATTGCTAATTTTGCACACCTGACCGCTCGTAAAAAGGGTCAGGGGCCAGAGTTTAATCATAAGCAATGAAAGTCCATCACCATTTAACGAATTTGCAAAATAGTCTCGGGCCGCCGGCGATTTTTGTGTGTGAAATGAGCAAAGTTCTATTTTGATACTGGGTAAAAGGCATCACAACATTTTTTGATGGCCTTTTAACAGAGTTTTTCGGCTTTTTAACGGAGCAACTGTGCAAAGTATGAAAAAAACAAACAAACTGTCAATTCACAATATGTTGTGATTCACAAGTGTTTCCCGTTAATTTATGGTTGTGAATTGCATCACGGGACCCTGATCTCTGCTCTGTCGACTTTTGATGTTTAAAATTCAACTCTGCAGTTTAAGGTAACCTAGACGGTGTTGCAGTTTGGAATATTAGAACGTATAGGGAGAAAAAAAAAGTATGGAAAATAACATGTGCTTGTTTTTGTAGCGTGTACAACGACAACCCAGACAATATATCACTTTCAACTAATAACCATGTCTATAAAAGTCACTTTTTCGTACTTTTCGAGGTTAGAAGTTGTTGGGAGAAAGTTCAAGGTCCCAGAATGCAATTCAAAAGCATAAATAAACCGGGGTGGGGGGAGAATTAATAAAAACATGAATCACAAAATACGGAAAACCGCATTTTTACGGAATTTTTTTTTTTTTCAGTGTAAATGATGTCATCAAAAGAATTAGTTATTCATATAATGATATTAACAGGCCCTCCGTCTGACGCCCTGTATGCTATTGATTTAAAAATGAAAACAAATAAAATGTAGGACTTGAAAAGGCTCAATATTTTATCCATCTATGTGCACTTGGTGAAGGCACATCAGTAGACCGTGAAAAATGGCATTGAGCATGCCAGTGAGTGAGGTTAAACTACTGTACTGTTGGCTTGCAATATGTGGGGGTACTTTTTGTAAATAAATGGTATGTAAGGGCTTCGGGTCCCCCAAAACTTTGTAAACCCGCGTGGGCTATAGCTTGGGGAGCTTGTAGCACTTGACAGTTCCAGTGCGTGCTGCTATTGAGAGGGAGGGGGAGAGAGAGAGAGGGAGAAGCCTCTCCATCGCCCCCTGGAGGAGGAAAGAAAAAATGACACAGCTGGGCTTTCCCTTGCTGCTCTGAATAGGACAGAAGTCCCAGAGAAAAGCGAATAGGAAGCAATGGAATTGAAAGTTTATAGATAGCAGCAAAGCTGGGAGCTGAAGAAGTGTATTAGCTGACAAATGAAGGAGAACCAAAAGCTTACAGCACCTGGTATTCCCAGGCGGTCTCCCATCCAAGTACTAACCAGGCCCGACCCTGCTTAGCTTCCGAGATCGGACGAGATCGGGCGTGCTCAGGGTGGTATGGCCGTAAGCGAAGGTCGCAGTCAAAATCTGGCTATTTAAAAGGCAGCGGCGAGAGCAGAATAGCTCACACAGACACAACACCGGGAGGAACAACCCTCCTTGTCCTCTCAAGTGTGTATCTGTCAGCCAGTATTTAAACTTACGATGACAACATTTTACCGGAAGTAAAAGCGGCCGATGCTTGGAAAACTTTAAAGCAGACTTGTGCAGCACACGACTTCTGTACAGATGCTTACCGGCCCCTTCATTAGAGACACCTTATTAGTTCAGAGTTGCCGCCCCCCCCCCCCCCCCCCCCCCCGTTTTGCCCTCGCAACTGCATTATTTATTTATTTATTTATTCATTAATTCAATCATTTATTTATTTAAATATTTAAATATTTATTTATTTATTTATTTATTTATTCATTTATTATTTTTATGTTTGTGGCATGCACAACATACCAACTTTTATCCAAATATCTGGACTTAAAGCTCCAATGAACGCTGGACAGAGAAACTCCGTGAACACAAACAATCCGGAGATGTGACTAAACATGAACGTGAGTGCTGTTTTTCTCTACAACAAAGGTCATGTTTGTCATGTTACAGATTGCTAATTTTGCACACCTGACCGCTCGTAAAAAGGGTCAGGGGCCAGAGTTTAATCATAAGCAATGAAAGTCCATCACCATTTAACGAATTTGCAAAATAGTCTCGGGCCGCCGGCGATTTTTGTGTGTGAAATGAGCAAAGTTCTATTTTGATACTGGGTAAAAGGCATCACAACATTTTTTGATGGCCTTTTAACAGAGTTTTTCGGCTTTTTAACGGAGCAACTGTGCAAAGTATGAAAAAAACAAACAAACTGTCAATTCACAATATGTTGTGATTCACAAGTGTTTCCCGTTAATTTATGGTTGTGAATTGCATCACGGGACCCTGATCTCTGCTCTGTCGACTTTTGATGTTTAAAATTCAACTCTGCAGTTTAAGGTAACCTAGACGGTGTTGCAGTTTGGAATATTAGAACGTATAGGGAGAAAAAAAAAGTATGGAAAATAACATGTGCTTGTTTTTGTAGCGTGTACAACGACAACCCAGACAATATATCACTTTCAACTAATAACCATGTCTATAAAAGTCACTTTTTCGTACTTTTCGAGGTTAGAAGTTGTTGGGAGAAAGTTCAAGGTCCCAGAATGCAATTCAAAAGCATAAATAAACCGGGGTGGGGGGAGAATTAATAAAAACATGAATCACAAAATACGGAAAACCGCATTTTTACGGAATTTTTTTTTTTTTTCAGTGTAAATGATGTCATCAAAAGAATTAGTTATTCATATAATGATATTAACAGGCCCTCCGTCTGACGCCCTGTATGCTATTGATTTAAAAATGAAAACAAATAAAATGTAGGACTTGAAAAGGCTCAATATTTTATCCATCTATGTGCACTTGGTGAAGGCACATCAGTAGACCGTGAAAAATGGCATTGAGCATGCCAGTGAGTGAGGTTAAACTACTGTACTGTTGGCTTGCAATATGCGGGGGTACTTTTTGTAAATAAATGGTATGTAAGGGCTTCGGGTCCCCCAAAACTTTGTAAACCCGCGTGGGCTATAGCTTGGGGAGCTTGTAGCACTTGACAGTTTCAGTGCGTGCTGCTATTGAGAGGGAGGGGGAGAGAGAGAGAGGGAGAAGCCTCTCCATCGCCCCCTGGAGGAGGAAAGAAAAAATGACACAGCTGGGCTTTCCCTTGCTGCTCTGAATAGGACAGAAGTCCCAGAGAAAAGCGAATAGGAAGCAATGGAATTGAAAGTTTATAGATAGCAGCAAAGCTGGGAGCTGAAGAAGTGTATTAGCTGACAAATGAAGGAGAACCAAAAGCTTACAGCACCTGGTATTCCCAGGCGGTCTCCCATCCAAGTACTAACCAGGCCCGACCCTGCTTAGCTTCCGAGATCGGACGAGATCGGGCGTGCTCAGGGTGGTATGGCCGTAAGCGAAGGTCGCAGTCAAAATCTGGCTATTTAAAAGGCAGCGGCGAGAGCAGAATAGCTCACACAGACACAACACCGGGAGGAACAACCCTCCTTGTCCTCTCAAGTGTGTATCTGTCAGCCAGTATTTAAACTTACGATGACAACATTTTACCGGAAGTAAAAGCGGCCGATGCTTGGAAAACTTTAAAGCAGACTTGTGCAGCACACGACTTCTGTACAGATGCTTACCGGCCCCTTCATTAGAGACACCTTATTAGTTCAGAGTTGCCGCCCCCCCCCCCCCCCCCCCCCCGTTTTGCCCTCGCAACTGCATTATTTATTTATTTATTTATTCATTAATTCAATCATTTATTTATTTAAATATTTAAATATTTATTTATTTATTTATTTATTTATTCATTTATTATTTTTATGTTTGTGGCATGCACAACATACCAACTTTTATCCAAATATCTGGACTTAAAGCTCCAATGAACGCTGGACAGAGAAACTCCGTGAACACAAACAATCCGGAGATGTGACTAAACATGAACGTGAGTGCTGTTTTTCTCTACAACAAAGGTCATGTTTGTCATGTTACAGATTGCTAATTTTGCACACCTGACCGCTCGTAAAAAGGGTCAGGGGCCAGAGTTTAATCATAAGCAATGAAAGTCCATCACCATTTAACGAATTTGCAAAATAGTCTCGGGCCGCCGGCGATTTTTGTGTGTGAAATGAGCAAAGTTCTATTTTGATACTGGGTAAAAGGCATCACAACATTTTTTGATGGCCTTTTAACAGAGTTTTTCGGCTTTTTAACGGAGCAACTGTGCAAAGTATGAAAAAAACAAACAAACTGTCAATTCACAATATGTTGTGATTCACAAGTGTTTCCCGTTAATTTATGGTTGTGAATTGCATCACGGGACCCTGATCTCTGCTCTGTCGACTTTTGATGTTTAAAATTCAACTCTGCAGTTTAAGGTAACCTAGACGGTGTTGCAGTTTGGAATATTAGAACGTATAGGGAGAAAAAAAAAGTATGGAAAATAACATGTGCTTGTTTTTGTAGCGTGTACAACGACAACCCAGACAATATATCACTTTCAACTAATAACCATGTCTATAAAAGTCACTTTTTCGTACTTTTCGAGGTTAGAAGTTGTTGGGAGAAAGTTCAAGGTCCCAGAATGCAATTCAAAAGCATAAATAAACCGGGGTGGGGGGAGAATTAATAAAAACATGAATCACAAAATACGGAAAACCGCATTTTTACGGAATTTTTTTTTTTTTTTCAGTGTAAATGATGTCATCAAAAGAATTAGTTATTCATATAATGATATTAACAGGCCCTCCGTCTGACGCCCTGTATGCTATTGATTTAAAAATGAAAACAAATAAAATGTAGGACTTGAAAAGGCTCAATATTTTATCCATCTATGTGCACTTGGTGAAGGCACATCAGTAGACCGTGAAAAATGGCATTGAGCATGCCAGTGAGTGAGGTTAAACTACTGTACTGTTGGCTTGCAATATGCGGGGGTACTTTTTGTAAATAAATGGTATGTAAGGGCTTCGGGTCCCCCAAAACTTTGTAAACCCGCGTGGGCTATAGCTTGGGGAGCTTGTAGCACTTGACAGTTTCAGTGCGTGCTGCTATTGAGAGGGAGGGGGAGAGAGAGAGAGGGAGAAGCCTCTCCATCGCCCCCTGGAGGAGGAAAGAAAAAATGACACAGCTGGGCTTTCCCTTGCTGCTCTGAATAGGACAGAAGTCCCAGAGAAAAGCGAATAGGAAGCAATGGAATTGAAAGTTTATAGATAGCAGCAAAGCTGGGAGCTGAAGAAGTGTATTAGCTGACAAATGAAGGAGAACCAAAAGCTTACAGCACCTGGTATTCCCAGGCGGTCTCCCATCCAAGTACTAACCAGGCCCGACCCTGCTTAGCTTCCGAGATCGGACGAGATCGGGCGTGCTCAGGGTGGTATGGCCGTAAGCGAAGGTCGCAGTCAAAATCTGGCTATTTAAAAGGCAGCGGCGAGAGCAGAATAGCTCACACAGACACAACACCGGGAGGAACAACCCTCCTTGTCCTCTCAAGTGTGTATCTGTCAGCCAGTATTTAAACTTACGATGACAACATTTTACCGGAAGTAAAAGCGGCCGATGCTTGGAAAACTTTAAAGCAGACTTGTGCAGCACACGACTTCTGTACAGATGCTTACCGGCCCCTTCATTAGAGACACCTTATTAGTTCAGAGTTGCCGCCCCCCCCCCCCCCCCCCCGTTTTGCCCTCGCAACTGCATTATTTATTTATTTATTTATTTATTTATTCATTAATTCAATCATTTATTTATTTAAATATTTAAATATTTATTTATTTATTTATTTATTTATTTATTCATTTATTATTTTTATGTTTGTGGCATGCACAACATACCAACTTTTATCCAAATATCTGGACTTAAAGCTCCAATGAACGCTGGACAGAGAAACTCCGTGAACACAAACAATCCGGAGATGTGACTAAACATGAACGTGAGTGCTGTTTTTCTCTACAACAAAGGTCATGTTTGTCATGTTACAGATTGCTAATTTTGCACACCTGACCGCTCGTAAAAAGGGTCAGGGGCCAGAGTTTAATCATAAGCAATGAAAGTCCATCACCATTTAACGAATTTGCAAAATAGTCTCGGGCCGCCGGCGATTTTTGTGTGTGAAATGAGCAAAGTTCTATTTTGATACTGGGTAAAAGGCATCACAACATTTTTTGATGGCCTTTTAACAGAGTTTTTCGGCTTTTTAACGGAGCAACTGTGCAAAGTATGAAAAAAACAAACAAACTGTCAATTCACAATATGTTGTGATTCACAAGTGTTTCCCGTTAATTTATGGTTGTGAATTGCATCACGGGACCCTGATCTCTGCTCTGTCGACTTTTGATGTTTAAAATTCAACTCTGCAGTTTAAGGTAACCTAGACGGTGTTGCAGTTTGGAATATTAGAACGTATAGGGAGAAAAAAAAAGTATGGAAAATAACATGTGCTTGTTTTTGTAGCGTGTACAACGACAACCCAGACAATATATCACTTTCAACTAATAACCATGTCTATAAAAGTCACTTTTTCGTACTTTTCGAGGTTAGAAGTTGTTGGGAGAAAGTTCAAGGTCCCAGAATGCAATTCAAAAGCATAAATAAACCGGGGTGGGGGGAGAATTAATAAAAACATGAATCACAAAATACGGAAAACCGCATTTTTACGGAATTTTTTTTTTTTTCAGTGTAAATGATGTCATCAAAAGAATTAGTTATTCATATAATGATATTAACAGGCCCTCCGTCTGACGCCCTGTATGCTATTGATTTAAAAATGAAAACAAATAAAATGTAGGACTTGAAAAGGCTCAATATTTTATCCATCTATGTGCACTTGGTGAAGGCACATCAGTAGACCGTGAAAAATGGCATTGAGCATGCCAGTGAGTGAGGTTAAACTACTGTACTGTTGGCTTGCAATATGTGGGGGTACTTTTTGTAAATAAATGGTATGTAAGGGCTTCGGGTCCCCCAAAACTTTGTAAACCCGCGTGGGCTATAGCTTGGGGAGCTTGTAGCACTTGACAGTTTCAGTGCGTGCTGCTATTGAGAGGGAGGGGGAGAGAGAGAGAGGGAGAAGCCTCTCCATCGCCCCCTGGAGGAGGAAAGAAAAAATGACACAGCTGGGCTTTCCCTTGCTGCTCTGAATAGGACAGAAGTCCCAGAGAAAAGCGAATAGGAAGCAATGGAATTGAAAGTTTATAGATAGCAGCAAAGCTGGGAGCTGAAGAAGTGTATTAGCTGACAAATGAAGGAGAACCAAAAGCTTACAGCACCTGGTATTCCCAGGCGGTCTCCCATCCAAGTACTAACCAGGCCCGACCCTGCTTAGCTTCCGAGATCGGACGAGATCGGGCGTGCTCAGGGTGGTATGGCCGTAAGCGAAGGTCGCAGTCAAAATCTGGCTATTTAAAAGGCAGCGGCGAGAGCAGAATAGCTCACACAGACACAACACCGGGAGGAACAACCCTCCTTGTCCTCTCAAGTGTGTATCTGTCAGCCAGTATTTAAACTTACGATGACAACATTTTACCGGAAGTAAAAGCGGCCGATGCTTGGAAAACTTTAAAGCAGACTTGTGCAGCACACGACTTCTGTACAGATGCTTACCGGCCCCTTCATTAGAGACACCTTATTAGTTCAGAGTTGCCGCCCCCCCCCCCCCCCGTTTTGCCCTCGCAACTGCATTATTTATTTATTTATTTATTTATTTATTCATTAATTCAATCATTTATTTATTTAAATATTTAAATATTTATTTATTTATTTATTTATTTATTCATTTATTATTTTTATGTTTGTGGCATGCACAACATACCAACTTTTATCCAAATATCTGGACTTAAAGCTCCAATGAACGCTGGACAGAGAAACTCCGTGAACACAAACAATCCGGAGATGTGACTAAACATGAACGTGAGTGCTGTTTTTCTCTACAACAAAGGTCATGTTTGTCATGTTACAGATTGCTAATTTTGCACACCTGACCGCTCGTAAAAAGGGTCAGGGGCCAGAGTTTAATCATAAGCAATGAAAGTCCATCACCATTTAACGAATTTGCAAAATAGTCTCGGGCCGCCGGCGATTTTTGTGTGTGAAATGAGCAAAGTTCTATTTTGATACTGGGTAAAAGGCATCACAACATTTTTTGATGGCCTTTTAACAGAGTTTTTCGGCTTTTTAACGGAGCAACTGTGCAAAGTATGAAAAAAACAAACAAACTGTCAATTCACAATATGTTGTGATTCACAAGTGTTTCCCGTTAATTTATGGTTGTGAATTGCATCACGGGACCCTGATCTCTGCTCTGTCGACTTTTGATGTTTAAAATTCAACTCTGCAGTTTAAGGTAACCTAGACGGTGTTGCAGTTTGGAATATTAGAACGTATAGGGAGAAAAAAAAAGTATGGAAAATAACATGTGCTTGTTTTTGTAGCGTGTACAACGACAACCCAGACAATATATCACTTTCAACTAATAACCATGTCTATAAAAGTCACTTTTTCGTACTTTTCGAGGTTAGAAGTTGTTGGGAGAAAGTTCAAGGTCCCAGAATGCAATTCAAAAGCATAAATAAACCGGGGTGGGGGGAGAATTAATAAAAACATGAATCACAAAATACGGAAAACCGCATTTTTACGGAATTTTTTTTTTTTCAGTGTAAATGATGTCATCAAAAGAATTAGTTATTCATATAATGATATTAACAGGCCCTCCGTCTGACGCCCTGTATGCTATTGATTTAAAAATGAAAACAAATAAAATGTAGGACTTGAAAAGGCTCAATATTTTATCCATCTATGTGCACTTGGTGAAGGCACATCAGTAGACCGTGAAAAATGGCATTGAGCATGCCAGTGAGTGAGGTTAAACTACTGTACTGTTGGCTTGCAATATGTGGGGGTACTTTTTGTAAATAAATGGTATGTAAGGGCTTCGGGTCCCCCAAAACTTTGTAAACCCGCGTGGGCTATAGCTTGGGGAGCTTGTAGCACTTGACAGTTCCAGTGCGTGCTGCTATTGAGAGGGAGGGGGAGAGAGAGAGAGGGAGAAGCCTCTCCATCGCCCCCTGGAGGAGGAAAGAAAAAATGACACAGCTGGGCTTTCCCTTGCTGCTCTGAATAGGACAGAAGTCCCAGAGAAAAGCGAATAGGAAGCAATGGAATTGAAAGTTTATAGATAGCAGCAAAGCTGGGAGCTGAAGAAGTGTATTAGCTGACAAATGAAGGAGAACCAAAAGCTTACAGCACCTGGTATTCCCAGGCGGTCTCCCATCCAAGTACTAACCAGGCCCGACCCTGCTTAGCTTCCGAGATCGGACGAGATCGGGCGTGCTCAGGGTGGTATGGCCGTAAGCGAAGGTCGCAGTCAAAATCTGGCTATTTAAAAGGCAGCGGCGAGAGCAGAATAGCTCACACAGACACAACACCGGGAGGAACAACCCTCCTTGTCCTCTCAAGTGTGTATCTGTCAGCCAGTATTTAAACTTACGATGACAACATTTTACCGGAAGTAAAAGCGGCCGATGCTTGGAAAACTTTAAAGCAGACTTGTGCAGCACACGACTTCTGTACAGATGCTTACCGGCCCCTTCATTAGAGACACCTTATTAGTTCAGAGTTGCCGCCCCCCCCCCCCCCCGTTTTGCCCTCGCAACTGCATTATTTATTTATTTATTTATTTATTCATTAATTCAATCATTTATTTATTTAAATATTTAAATATTTATTTATTTATTTATTCATTTATTATTTTTATGTTTGTGGCATGCACAACATACCAACTTTTATCCAAATATCTGGACTTAAAGCTCCAATGAACGCTGGACAGAGAAACTCCGTGAACACAAACAATCCGGAGATGTGACTAAACATGAACGTGAGTGCTGTTTTTCTCTACAACAAAGGTCATGTTTGTCATGTTACAGATTGCTAATTTTGCACACCTGACCGCTCGTAAAAAGGGTCAGGGGCCAGAGTTTAATCATAAGCAATGAAAGTCCATCACCATTTAACGAATTTGCAAAATAGTCTCGGGCCGCCGGCGATTTTTGTGTGTGAAATGAGCAAAGTTCTATTTTGATACTGGGTAAAAGGCATCACAACATTTTTTGATGGCCTTTTAACAGAGTTTTTCGGCTTTTTAACGGAGCAACTGTGCAAAGTATGAAAAAAACAAACAAACTGTCAATTCACAATATGTTGTGATTCACAAGTGTTTCCCGTTAATTTATGGTTGTGAATTGCATCACGGGACCCTGATCTCTGCTCTGTCGACTTTTGATGTTTAAAATTCAACTCTGCAGTTTAAGGTAACCTAGACGGTGTTGCAGTTTGGAATATTAGAACGTATAGGGAGAAAAAAAAAGTATGGAAAATAACATGTGCTTGTTTTTGTAGCGTGTACAACGACAACCCAGACAATATATCACTTTCAACTAATAACCATGTCTATAAAAGTCACTTTTTCGTACTTTTCGAGGTTAGAAGTTGTTGGGAGAAAGTTCAAGGTCCCAGAATGCAATTCAAAAGCATAAATAAACCGGGGTGGGGGGAGAATTAATAAAAACATGAATCACAAAATACGGAAAACCGCATTTTTACGGAATTTTTTTTTTTTTTCAGTGTAAATGATGTCATCAAAAGAATTAGTTATTCATATAATGATATTAACAGGCCCTCCGTCTGACGCCCTGTATGCTATTGATTTAAAAATGAAAACAAATAAAATGTAGGACTTGAAAAGGCTCAATATTTTATCCATCTATGTGCACTTGGTGAAGGCACATCAGTAGACCGTGAAAAATGGCATTGAGCATGCCAGTGAGTGAGGTTAAACTACTGTACTGTTGGCTTGCAATATGTGGGGGTACTTTTTGTAAATAAATGGTATGTAAGGGCTTCGGGTCCCCCAAAACTTTGTAAACCCGCGTGGGCTATAGCTTGGGGAGCTTGTAGCACTTGACAGTTCCAGTGCGTGCTGCTATTGAGAGGGAGGGGGAGAGAGAGAGAGGGAGAAGCCTCTCCATCGCCCCCTGGAGGAGGAAAGAAAAAATGACACAGCTGGGCTTTCCCTTGCTGCTCTGAATAGGACAGAAGTCCCAGAGAAAAGCGAATAGGAAGCAATGGAATTGAAAGTTTATAGATAGCAGCAAAGCTGGGAGCTGAAGAAGTGTATTAGCTGACAAATGAAGGAGAACCAAAAGCTTACAGCACCTGGTATTCCCAGGCGGTCTCCCATCCAAGTACTAACCAGGCCCGACCCTGCTTAGCTTCCGAGATCGGACGAGATCGGGCGTGCTCAGGGTGGTATGGCCGTAAGCGAAGGTCGCAGTCAAAATCTGGCTATTTAAAAGGCAGCGGCGAGAGCAGAATAGCTCACACAGACACAACACCGGGAGGAACAACCCTCCTTGTCCTCTCAAGTGTGTATCTGTCAGCCAGTATTTAAACTTACGATGACAACATTTTACCGGAAGTAAAAGCGGCCGATGCTTGGAAAACTTTAAAGCAGACTTGTGCAGCACACGACTTCTGTACAGATGCTTACCGGCCCCTTCATTAGAGACACCTTATTAGTTCAGAGTTGCCGCCCCCCCCCCCCCCCCCCCCCGTTTTGCCCTCGCAACTGCATTATTTATTTATTTATTTATTCATTAATTCAATCATTTATTTATTTAAATATTTAAATATTTATTTATTTATTTATTTATTCATTTATTATTTTTATGTTTGTGGCATGCACAACATACCAACTTTTATCCAAATATCTGGACTTAAAGCTCCAATGAACGCTGGACAGAGAAACTCCGTGAACACAAACAATCCGGAGATGTGACTAAACATGAACGTGAGTGCTGTTTTTCTCTACAACAAATGTCATGTTTGTCATGTTACAGATTGCTAATTTTGCACACCTGACCGCTCGTAAAAAGGGTCAGGGGCCAGAGTTTAATCATAAGCAATGAAAGTCCATCACCATTTAACGAATTTGCAAAATAGTCTCGGGCCGCCGGCGATTTTTGTGTGTGAAATGAGCAAAGTTCTATTTTGATACTGGGTAAAAGGCATCACAACATTTTTTGATGGCCTTTTAACAGAGTTTTTCGGCTTTTTAACGGAGCAACTGTGCAAAGTATGAAAAAAACAAACAAACTGTCAATTCACAATATGTTGTGATTCACAAGTGTTTCCCGTTAATTTATGGTTGTGAATTGCATCACGGGACCCTGATCTCTGCTCTGTCGACTTTTGATGTTTAAAATTCAACTCTGCAGTTTAAGGTAACCTAGACGGTGTTGCAGTTTGGAATATTAGAACGTATAGGGAGAAAAAAAAAGTATGGAAAATAACATGTGCTTGTTTTTGTAGCGTGTACAACGACAACCCAGACAATATATCACTTTCAACTAATAACCATGTCTATAAAAGTCACTTTTTCGTACTTTTCGAGGTTAGAAGTTGTTGGGAGAAAGTTCAAGGTCCCAGAATGCAATTCAAAAGCATAAATAAACCGGGGTGGGGGGAGAATTAATAAAAACATGAATCACAAAATACGGAAAACCGCATTTTTACGGAATTTTTTTTTTTTTTCAGTGTAAATGATGTCATCAAAAGAATTAGTTATTCATATAATGATATTAACAGGCCCTCCGTCTGACGCCCTGTATGCTATTGATTTAAAAATGAAAACAAATAAAATGTAGGACTTGAAAAGGCTCAATATTTTATCCATCTATGTGCACTTGGTGAAGGCACATCAGTAGACCGTGAAAAATGGCATTGAGCATGCCAGTGAGTGAGGTTAAACTACTGTACTGTTGGCTTGCAATATGTGGGGGTACTTTTTGTAAATAAATGGTATGTAAGGGCTTCGGGTCCCCCAAAACTTTGTAAACCCGCGTGGGCTATAGCTTGGGGAGCTTGTAGCACTTGACAGTTTCAGTGCGTGCTGCTATTGAGAGGGAGGGGGAGAGAGAGAGAGGGAGAAGCCTCTCCATCGCCCCCTGGAGGAGGAAAGAAAAAATGACACAGCTGGGCTTTCCCTTGCTGCTCTGAATAGGACAGAAGTCCCAGAGAAAAGCGAATAGGAAGCAATGGAATTGAAAGTTTATAGATAGCAGCAAAGCTGGGAGCTGAAGAAGTGTATTAGCTGACAAATGAAGGAGAACCAAAAGCTTACAGCACCTGGTATTCCCAGGCGGTCTCCCATCCAAGTACTAACCAGGCCCGACCCTGCTTAGCTTCCGAGATCGGACGAGATCGGGCGTGCTCAGGGTGGTATGGCCGTAAGCGAAGGTCGCAGTCAAAATCTGGCTATTTAAAAGGCAGCGGCGAGAGCAGAATAGCTCACACAGACACAACACCGGGAGGAACAACCCTCCTTGTCCTCTCAAGTGTGTATCTGTCAGCCAGTATTTAAACTTACGATGACAACATTTTACCGGAAGTAAAAGCGGCCGATGCTTGGAAAACTTTAAAGCAGACTTGTGCAGCACACGACTTCTGTACAGATGCTTACCGGCCCCTTCATTAGAGACACCTTATTAGTTCAGAGTTGCCGCCCCCCCCCCGTTTTGCCCTCGCAACTGCATTATTTATTTATTTATTTATTCATTAATTCAATCATTTATTTATTTAAATATTTAAATATTTATTTATTTATTTATTTATTTATTTATTCATTTATTATTTTTATGTTTGTGGCATGCACAACATACCAACTTTTATCCAAATATCTGGACTTAAAGCTCCAATGAACGCTGGACAGAGAAACTCCGTGAACACAAACAATCCGGAGATGTGACTAAACATGAACGTGAGTGCTGTTTTTCTCTACAACAAATGTCATGTTTGTCATGTTACAGATTGCTAATTTTGCACACCTGACCGCTCGTAAAAAGGGTCAGGGGCCAGAGTTTAATCATAAGCAATGAAAGTCCATCACCATTTAACGAATTTGCAAAATAGTCTCGGGCCGCCGGCGATTTTTGTGTGTGAAATGAGCAAAGTTCTATTTTGATACTGGGTAAAAGGCATCACAACATTTTTTGATGGCCTTTTAACAGAGTTTTTCGGCTTTTTAACGGAGCAACTGTGCAAAGTATGAAAAAAACAAACAAACTGTCAATTCACAATATGTTGTGATTCACAAGTGTTTCCCGTTAATTTATGGTTGTGAATTGCATCACGGGACCCTGATCTCTGCTCTGTCGACTTTTGATGTTTAAAATTCAACTCTGCAGTTTAAGGTAACCTAGACGGTGTTGCAGTTTGGAATATTAGAACGTATAGGGAGAAAAAAAAAGTATGGAAAATAACATGTGCTTGTTTTTGTAGCGTGTACAACGACAACCCAGACAATATATCACTTTCAACTAATAACCATGTCTATAAAAGTCACTTTTTCGTACTTTTCGAGGTTAGAAGTTGTTGGGAGAAAGTTCAAGGTCCCAGAATGCAATTCAAAAGCATAAATAAACCGGGGTGGGGGGAGAATTAATAAAAACATGAATCACAAAATACGGAAAACCGCATTTTTACGGAATTTTTTTTTTTTTTCAGTGTAAATGATGTCATCAAAAGAATTAGTTATTCATATAATGATATTAACAGGCCCTCCGTCTGACGCCCTGTATGCTATTGATTTAAAAATGAAAACAAATAAAATGTAGGACTTGAAAAGGCTCAATATTTTATCCATCTATGTGCACTTGGTGAAGGCACATCAGTAGACCGTGAAAAATGGCATTGAGCATGCCAGTGAGTGAGGTTAAACTACTGTACTGTTGGCTTGCAATATGTGGGGGTACTTTTTGTAAATAAATGGTATGTAAGGGCTTCGGGTCCCCCAAAACTTTGTAAACCCGCGTGGGCTATAGCTTGGGGAGCTTGTAGCACTTGACAGTTCCAGTGCGTGCTGCTATTGAGAGGGAGGGGGAGAGAGAGAGAGGGAGAAGCCTCTCCATCGCCCCCTGGAGGAGGAAAGAAAAAATGACACAGCTGGGCTTTCCCTTGCTGCTCTGAATAGGACAGAAGTCCCAGAGAAAAGCGAATAGGAAGCAATGGAATTGAAAGTTTATAGATAGCAGCAAAGCTGGGAGCTGAAGAAGTGTATTAGCTGACAAATGAAGGAGAACCAAAAGCTTACAGCACCTGGTATTCCCAGGCGGTCTCCCATCCAAGTACTAACCAGGCCCGACCCTGCTTAGCTTCCGAGATCGGACGAGATCGGGCGTGCTCAGGGTGGTATGGCCGTAAGCGAAGGTCGCAGTCAAAATCTGGCTATTTAAAAGGCAGCGGCGAGAGCAGAATAGCTCACACAGACACAACACCGGGAGGAACAACCCTCCTTGTCCTCTCAAGTGTGTATCTGTCAGCCAGTATTTAAACTTACGATGACAACATTTTACCGGAAGTAAAAGCGGCCGATGCTTGGAAAACTTTAAAGCAGACTTGTGCAGCACACGACTTCTGTACAGATGCTTACCGGCCCCTTCATTAGAGACACCTTATTAGTTCAGAGTTGCCGCCCCCCCCCCCGTTTTGCCCTCGCAACTGCATTATTTATTTATTTATTTATTTATTCATTAATTCAATCATTTATTTATTTAAATATTTAAATATTTATTTATTTATTTATTTATTTATTCATTTATTATTTTTATGTTTGTGGCATGCACAACATACCAACTTTTATCCAAATATCTGGACTTAAAGCTCCAATGAACGCTGGACAGAGAAACTCCGTGAACACAAACAATCCGGAGATGTGACTAAACATGAACGTGAGTGCTGTTTTTCTCTACAACAAATGTCATGTTTGTCATGTTACAGATTGCTAATTTTGCACACCTGACCGCTCGTAAAAAGGGTCAGGGGCCAGAGTTTAATCATAAGCAATGAAAGTCCATCACCATTTAACGAATTTGCAAAATAGTCTCGGGCCGCCGGCGATTTTTGTGTGTGAAATGAGCAAAGTTCTATTTTGATACTGGGTAAAAGGCATCACAACATTTTTTGATGGCCTTTTAACAGAGTTTTTCGGCTTTTTAACGGAGCAACTGTGCAAAGTATGAAAAAAACAAACAAACTGTCAATTCACAATATGTTGTGATTCACAAGTGTTTCCCGTTAATTTATGGTTGTGAATTGCATCACGGGACCCTGATCTCTGCTCTGTCGACTTTTGATGTTTAAAATTCAACTCTGCAGTTTAAGGTAACCTAGACGGTGTTGCAGTTTGGAATATTAGAACGTATAGGGAGAAAAAAAAAGTATGGAAAATAACATGTGCTTGTTTTTGTAGCGTGTACAACGACAACCCAGACAATATATCACTTTCAACTAATAACCATGTCTATAAAAGTCACTTTTTCGTACTTTTCGAGGTTAGAAGTTGTTGGGAGAAAGTTCAAGGTCCCAGAATGCAATTCAAAAGCATAAATAAACCGGGGTGGGGGGAGAATTAATAAAAACATGAATCACAAAATACGGAAAACCGCATTTTTACGGAATTTTTTTTTTTTTCAGTGTAAATGATGTCATCAAAAGAATTAGTTATTCATATAATGATATTAACAGGCCCTCCGTCTGACGCCCTGTATGCTATTGATTTAAAAATGAAAACAAATAAAATGTAGGACTTGAAAAGGCTCAATATTTTATCCATCTATGTGCACTTGGTGAAGGCACATCAGTAGACCGTGAAAAATGGCATTGAGCATGCCAGTGAGTGAGGTTAAACTACTGTACTGTTGGCTTGCAATATGTGGGGGTACTTTTTGTAAATAAATGGTATGTAAGGGCTTCGGGTCCCCCAAAACTTTGTAAACCCGCGTGGGCTATAGCTTGGGGAGCTTGTAGCACTTGACAGTTCCAGTGCGTGCTGCTATTGAGAGGGAGGGGGAGAGAGAGAGAGGGAGAAGCCTCTCCATCGCCCCCTGGAGGAGGAAAGAAAAAATGACACAGCTGGGCTTTCCCTTGCTGCTCTGAATAGGACAGAAGTCCCAGAGAAAAGCGAATAGGAAGCAATGGAATTGAAAGTTTATAGATAGCAGCAAAGCTGGGAGCTGAAGAAGTGTATTAGCTGACAAATGAAGGAGAACCAAAAGCTTACAGCACCTGGTATTCCCAGGCGGTCTCCCATCCAAGTACTAACCAGGCCCGACCCTGCTTAGCTTCCGAGATCGGACGAGATCGGGCGTGCTTTTTTTTTTTTTTTTTTTTTTTTTTTTTGTTAAAATCAACATTCTTCATAACATAACATCCTCTTTGGGCATTTTCCACTTTAAACCATTTAAAACATTATACACTTCATCATTAAACACATCATAAAAGCTTGGTAACATATCTTCTCCTTTAAAATAGCAGTACAGTCTTTCTATGTATCTTTCCATTTTTCGTTTTAGTACATTCCACACATTTAAAACAACTTTTTCCTGTTTTGCTACATTTCTTCTTTCCCACACACATTTTTTAATCATCATTATAAGAAGATTTACAAACTTTTTGTTTTTGTTTTGCATATTCCATCCGAACATCACCAGAGTATTCCATTCCAATTGTTCTTCATCCCAATCTTTCAATAAATCTTTTAGCATTTTTTGGCATTTCTTGTAAAAACATTCTAATTCTTTACAGTATAAAAACAGGTGTAAAATTCCTTCATCTTCTTGAAAACAAACCTTACATGTTGCATTTTGTTCTATATGTATCTTTGTTAAAATGCACTCAGTAAAAATTGCCTTGTGTCTTATAAAATATTCAAAACATTCCAATCTTGTTTCTATTATTTTTCCTCTCATGTTTTTCCATATATTTTCCTTTTTCACACTATTCAATCTTTGTACCCAAAAGTTATTTGCTATTGGTTCTTGAAATACACTATCTCTAAAATAAACATAAAAGTCTTTCAGTAAACAATCTTTAAAATTACAAAGCTTTCCTTTTAAATAGACATGTATGACTTTTTCATTCCCACATTCTTCCATATTTTCTATTCTTGTAATCCATTCTTTTGGTATGGCACCTTTGACCGTTTCAAGTTTATTTTCTATTTCCTTTACACTGTATTCCTCTTTAGCTTCTTCCATTAAGTCTACTATATATTGCTTAGGTAAAAATCCCTTTTTGAATTCATAAAGAACATCCCTTATTCTTAAAATCCCCACATCCATCCATTTTTTAAAAAATAGTTCCTTCCCTTCTTTTAAAATACTTTTATTTAAAAACAAAGGTTGATTTAATAAGTTTTCTCTTCCCTTTACTTGGTAAAATACTCCGTCTAAAAATTTCCCCCATGCACTTAAAATTTCTTGATAAAACCCTGGTAACTTTTCCGTCATCCAGTTTTTTGTTTTTAACCAAAGAATGTCTTCTCCTAAGTTAAAATTGCCAACTTTGTTTAAAAAATATTTCATAACCTTTTTCCATTCTGTTGAGTTCTCCTCTTGTAAAAGCTTTTTAACTATTTTCACTCTAAGACAATTCTTCCTTTGTTTAATATCCATCAATCCTATCCCTCCTTCTTCTGTTGCTCCTATTATTGTATTGTACGCAATTCTTGGGGGTTTCCCCTCCCATAAAAAATCTTGAACACACTTTTTCAATCTCGCTTCTATCCAACATGGCATTTCTGTTACATATAATTTATACCATAGCTTTGATGTCATTAAAACATTTAATATTAAGGCTTTCCCCTTTAAGCAAAGTTCTCTCATCCTCCAGAAATTTAATCTTGATTCTATTCCTCTTATTAGATCATCCCACATCTTTTCTGTTGCTTTTCTTTCATTTTTACCAATTAAAATTCCTAAAATTTTCAGTTCTTCTACTTCTCTAAATTGGAAACAATCTGTTAAAATATCTGCTTTACCAAACCTCATATATTGTGTTTTATTTTCATTTATTTTGCTTCCTGTTCCCTTACAAAACTCCTGTACTTTTTTCATGGCTTCTTTTACACTCTTTTTCTCCTTCACTATTATTGTTGTATCATCAGCATACTGGTATATTTTTCCTTCATCCTCCTCTTCTTCTATTTTTATTCCTTTAATTTTAGTTTCTTGTTTTATTGCTAACCCTAATGGTTCTGCGATTAGGGAATATAATAGTGCTGAAAGAGGACATCCTTGTCTAATTGATCTTGTAATTTTAAAACAATCTGTTAAAAAACCATTACATTTTACTTTTGTAAAAGCCCCTTTATATAAAATTTTAATCCAATTAATAAAATTCTCTCCAAATCCAAATGTTTTGAGTACATCAAATAAATAAGTATGTTCTATTCTGTCAAAAGCCTTTTCAAAATCTACACTAATTAAAAAACCATTCATCTTCTTTTCTTGCAAATAATCTATTGTGCTTTTAATACTCATTGTTACATCTGCTATATCTCTCCCTTTTATTGCATATGCTTGGTTTGATTTAATTAATTTAGGCATTACTTCCTTTAATCTATTCGCTAAAACTTTTGCTAAAATCTTTAAATCTGTATTCAACATTGTTATTGGTCTATAATTTTGTAATTCAGTTTTTGCTCCTTTTCTTTTATATATTAACTTCATTAATCCCATCCCCATTCTTTCATTCATCTCTTTACATTTAAAAATGTCTTTAAAAACTTCTTTAAGTATTCCTTTTAAAATATCTTTAAAAACAATATAAAATTCATTTCCTATTCCATCTATACCTGGACTTTTCTTTTTATTTAGTTGATTTATTGCAATTTCAATCTCTTCTTCTTCTATTTCTCTGTCACATTCTTTGTTGTCATCTTTTTCTAGTTTTACTTTTATATAATTTAGAATCTTCCTTTCTTTTTCTTCATCAATACCTTTTGCTTTAAATAGATCTTCATAAAAATGCTTGATTTCTTCTAGTATTTCTATGTTTCCTTTCGCAATTTTTCCATTCCTCCCTTTAATTTCCTTTAGTATTCCTGCTTTACCTCTTTGCTTCTCTAAATCAAAAAAGAATTTCGTGCATTTTTCCCCTTCTACTGTGTATTTAGATCTGCTCCTCAACATTGCCCCCTTATATTTGTCTTCTTCTAAATCTCGTAATTTTTGCTCTATTTCTTTGATTTTTTCAATATCTTTATTTTCCTTGTTTAATTCTTTTTCTAAGGATCTTTTAACTTCTTTTTCTGTATACTTTTTACATCTTTGTAGTACTGCGCAATATTTGATTGTGTATTTCCTGATTTGATATTTTGTGTTTTCCCACCATATCCTTTTATCTTCATCATACATTCTATTTTCTTTTTCATTCTCTATTATTTCTTTGACTTTTTGAACATAATCTTGATTTTTTAAAATGGTTGTGTTTAAAATCCAAGTCCCTGGTCCTTTTTGTATGTTTTCTATATTCACTTTAAAATGCAAGAGCTTATGATCACTAAAACTGTTCTCTTCATACTGTATGTTTTCTATAAAATTTTCAATATTTCTAGTACATAAAATAAAATCTATTCTCGTTTGACATATAAAATTCCCCACTATTTGTCTCCTTGAAAACTCTCTTTTTTCTCTATTCCTTTCCCTCCATATATCTATTAAACTATTTTCCTTTATTAACTCATTTAGTTGCTTTCTTCCTATATCCGATTTAAAAACCATTCCATCAGCCATATCTTGTTTTCTAAAAACAGTATTAAAATCTCCCATCATTATTATTTCTTTAAAACCTTTTAATACTTTATTTAAAACCTCAAAATATTCTTTTTTGTCTTTATCTTCTGTTGGTGCATGTATATTTGCTATTATTAATTCATGTCCTTCATAGTTCACCTCTATTACTAAACATTTTCCATAATTATCCCTATACACAATTCTTTTAAAGTTTAAAACATCTTTCCTTATTAAAAAAGCAACACCTCTTCCAGATTTACCATCACCATTATTATATATTATATCCCCTTGCCACAACTTTTTAAAATCATTCATTGCATGTTCTTTCCAGTTTGTTTCCTGTAAACCTATCACTTCCTTGTTTTTACATTTCTCTCTTATTTTCTCAAATTTATCTTTTCCCATCAGTCCCCTTGCATTAAAAGACACACAGTTTAAAACCATTAAAATAAATAAAAATGAAATTAAAAACCTACACATCCTCATTGTCTTTCATCTCCTTCCAACGCTCTCAACCAACAACTCCTTCCGTTAAAAGAGACAAAGATTAAAAGCATTTTAAAATAGATAAAATATTTTAAAAACATCATTTTTCTTCATCTTCTTCCAGTCCCCTTAACACTTCATACCTATTTACATATTTAGCTCTGTTCTTTGTTAAAACTTTTTTCTTTGCCATGTCCAAGTTTGGTTTTACCTTAAAAGTTCTTCTTCTTAAAAATCCTCTTTCCACTTTGTTCTTATCCACATTTTCCATCCTTGTTTCTTCATCATTTGCCATTCCTTCAGCTTGACCAGTCTTTCTTAGTTCCTCTTTTTCCACAGTGCTTAAAAAAGTTTTAAAACTGTCCGATATTTCCATTTGTGACCACTGTCCATCCTGTCCTGATAACTGTACTTCATTCTCTTCATTTTCGTTTTTTCCTTCCTTTTTTTCATTGTTATTCATTTCCTCCTCCATTGTCCTTTCTATTGCTTCATTATCTTCTTCCCTTTTGTTGTTTTCTTCATGCACCTGCCGGTCCCGATCTTCTCCTCCTCCTTCCTCTCCTTCCATCCAGCATTCACACTTGTTTAAAAAATTTTTACATTCCGGGCACCTGACAGTGATACAGTGTCTTGCAAAACTTGAATTCTGGACAGTCTTTCAGCATGTGTTCCGGGCTCATGCACAGCCTACAGGTCTTCACCTGATGGCTGTGCATCACCCTGAAGTACTGCGTTCCTTCTGCTGTCTCCATTTTTGTGCTGTATGGCAAGGATGCCACCTCTTTAGGGAACCTCACTTTAAGGAACCTTGTTCCGTCTTCTATGTCGGTACCCGGATAAAACCTTCGTTTAATTTTAGATATGGGACAAACTCCCCAAGTATCTAATTTTTCCAGAATTTCCTTATCTTCCAGATAGACCGGCAGGTGCATGAAGGAAACAACAAAATCCCTATTATGAAGCTTTTTAATTTCACAGTTCACCCCATTTATCATCAGTTTGTCAGTCAATTGTTCACATAATTCTTCTGTTTCCATTGTTAGTTCGTACTCCTTCCCTTGTCTTGGTCTTAAAGCCAGAATTTTTCCATGTCCACACTTTTCAATCACTGCTTTAATAATATCTTCTGCTCTCACTTCCTGTACATCTTCCACATTAATGATAACTGTTGCCTCCTTTAAATACTTTCTTCCACCTACTTGGCTTTTCCGTTGTCCAGCTCGTTGTCCATTTTCCAGTCCGTTGTCTTTAACCATTCTTGTCTCGTCATCCAGTCCAGTTTCATATTCCTTTCGTGTCTCTGCATCCAGTCCAGGGTCGTTTGCCATCAATCCGTCCTTTGTTTGCTCCATTGCAAAAAAACACACGCAAAAAACCACCCTCCAGCCAGCAAAATGCTGCTGTCAGGTGGTTAAAAAACAAAAATCAAAAACAAAAAAAACTATATCAGTCCACAAAAAATGTAAAACACAAAAAAATAAACAGAAAAAATGGTGGAGAGCCTTCCTCTCCTGACTGCTGCCAGTCACTTCCTTGTTGCACTCTAGCTCCCTCTAGCGTGCTCAGGGTGGTATGGCCGTAAGCGAAGGTCGCAGTCAAAATCTGGCTATTTAAAAGGCAGCGGCGAGAGCAGAATAGCTCACACAGACACAACACCGGGAGGAACAACCCTCCTTGTCCTCTCAAGTGTGTATCTGTCAGCCAGTATTTAAACTTACGATGACAACATTTTACCGGAAGTAAAAGCGGCCGATGCTTGGAAAACTTTAAAGCAGACTTGTGCAGCACACGACTTCTGTACAGATGCTTACCGGCCCCTTCATTAGAGACACCTTATTAGTTCAGAGTTGCTCCCCCCCCACCCCCCCCCCCCCCCCCCGTTTTGCCCTCGCAACTGCATTAATTATTTATTTAATTATTTATTCATTAATTCATTCATTTATTTATTTAAATATTTATTTATTTATTTATTATTTTTATGTTTGTGGCATGCACAACATACCAACTTTTATCCAAATATCTGGACTTAAAGCTCCAATGAACGCTGGACAGAGAAACTCCGTGAACACAAACAATCCGGAGATGTGACTAAACATGAACGTGAGTGCTGTTTTTCTCTACAACAAATGTCATGTTTGTCATGTTACAGATTGCTAATTTTGCACACCTGACCGCTCGTAAAAAGGGTCAGGGGCCAGAGTTTAATCATAAGCAATGAAAGTCCATCACCATTTAACGAATTTGCAAAATAGTCTCGGGCCGCCGGCGATTTTTGTGTGTGAAATGAGCAAAGTTCTATTTTGATACTGGGTAAAAGGCATCACAACATTTTTTGATGGCCTTTTAACAGAGTTTTTCGGCTTTTTAACGGAGCAACTGTGCAAAGTATGAAAAAAACAAACAAACTGTCAATTCACAATATGTTGTGATTCACAAGTGTTTCCCGTTAATTTATGGTTGTGAATTGCATCACGGGACCCTGATCTCTGCTCTGTCGACTTTTGATGTTTAAAATTCAACTCTGCAGTTTAAGGTAACCTAGACGGTGTTGCAGTTTGGAATATTAGAACGTATAGGGAGAAAAAAAAAGTATGGAAAATAACATGTGCTTGTTTTTGTAGCGTGTACAACGACAACCCAGACAATATATCACTTTCAACTAATAACCATGTCTATAAAAGTCACTTTTTCGTACTTTTCGAGGTTAGAAGTTGTTGGGAGAAAGTTCAAGGTCCCAGAATGCAATTCAAAAGCATAAATAAACCGGGGTGGGGGGAGAATTAATAAAAACATGAATCACAAAATACGGAAAACCGCATTTTTACGGAATTTTTTTTTTTTCAGTGTAAATGATGTCATCAAAAGAATTAGTTATTCATATAATGATATTAACAGGCCCTCCGTCTGACGCCCTGTATGCTATTGATTTAAAAATGAAAACAAATAAAATGTAGGACTTGAAAAGGCTCAATATTTTATCCATCTATGTGCACTTGGTGAAGGCACATCAGTAGACCGTGAAAAATGGCATTGAGCAAGCCAGTGAGTGAGGTTAAACTACTGTACTGTTGGCTTGCAATATGTGGGGGTACTTTTTGTAAATAAATGGTATGTAAGGGCTTCGGGTCCCCCAAAACTTTGTAAACCCGCGTGGGCTATAGCTTGGGGAGCTTGTAGCACTTGACAGTTTCAGTGCGTGCTGCTATTGAGAGGGAGGGGGAGAGAGAGAGAGGGAGAAGCCTCTCCATCGCCCCCTGGAGGAGGAAAGAAAAAATGACACAGCTGGGCTTTCCCTTGCTGCTCTGAATAGGACAGAAGTCCCAGAGAAAAGCGAATAGGAAGCAATGGAATTGAAAGTTTATAGATAGCAGCAAAGCTGGGAGCTGAAGAAGTGTATTAGCTGACAAATGAAGGAGAACCAAAAGCTTACAGCACCTGGTATTCCCAGGCGGTCTCCCATCCAAGTACTAACCAGGCCCGACCCTGCTTAGCTTCCGAGATCGGACGAGATCGGGCGTGCTCAGGGTGGTATGGCCGTAAGCGAAGGTCGCAGTCAAAATCTGGCTATTTAAAAGGCAGCGGCGAGAGCAGAATAGCTCACACAGACACAACACCGGGAGGAACAACCCTCCTTGTCCTCTCAAGTGTGTATCTGTCAGCCAGTATTTAAACTTACGATGACAACATTTTACCGGAAGTAAAAGCGGCCGATGCTTGGAAAACTTTAAAGCAGACTTGTGCAGCACACGACTTCTGTACAGATGCTTACCGGCCCCTTCATTAGAGACACCTTATTAGTTCAGAGTTGCCGCCCCCCCCCCCGTTTTGCCCTCGCAACTGCATTATTTATTTATTTATTTATTTATTCATTAATTCAATCATTTATTTATTTAAATATTTAAATATTTATTTATTTATTTATTTATTTATTCATTTATTATTTTTATGTTTGTGGCATGCACAACATACCAACTTTTATCCAAATATCTGGACTTAAAGCTCCAATGAACGCTGGACAGAGAAACTCCGTGAACACAAACAATCCGGAGATGTGACTAAACATGAACGTGAGTGCTGTTTTTCTCTACAACAAATGTCATGTTTGTCATGTTACAGATTGCTAATTTTGCACACCTGACCGCTCGTAAAAAGGGTCAGGGGCCAGAGTTTAATCATAAGCAATGAAAGTCCATCACCATTTAACGAATTTGCAAAATAGTCTCGGGCCGCCGGCGATTTTTGTGTGTGAAATGAGCAAAGTTCTATTTTGATACTGGGTAAAAGGCATCACAACATTTTTTGATGGCCTTTTAACAGAGTTTTTCGGCTTTTTAACGGAGCAACTGTGCAAAGTATGAAAAAAACAAACAAACTGTCAATTCACAATATGTTGTGATTCACAAGTGTTTCCCGTTAATTTATGGTTGTGAATTGCATCACGGGACCCTGATCTCTGCTCTGTCGACTTTTGATGTTTAAAATTCAACTCTGCAGTTTAAGGTAACCTAGACAGTGTTGCAGTTTGGAATATTAGAACGTATAGGGAGAAAAAAAAAGTATGGAAAATAACATGTGCTTGTTTTTGTAGCGTGTACAACGACAACCCAGACAATATATCACTTTCAACTAATAACCATGTCTATAAAAGTCACTTTTTCGTACTTTTCGAGGTTAGAAGTTGTTGGGAGAAAGTTCAAGGTCCCAGAATGCAATTCAAAAGCATAAATAAACCGGGGTGGGGGGAGAATTAATAAAAACATGAATCACAAAATACGGAAAACCGCATTTTTACGGAATTTTTTTTTTTTCAGTGTAAATGATGTCATCAAAAGAATTAGTTATTCACATAATGATATTAACAGGCCCTCCGTCTGACGCCCTGTATGCTATTGATTTAAAAATGAAAACAAATAAAATGTAGGACTTGAAAAGGCTCAATATTTTATCCATCTATGTGCACTTGGTGAAGGCACATCAGTAGACCGTGAAAAATGGCATTGAGCATGCCAGTGAGTGAGGTTAAACTACTGTACTGTTGGCTTGCAATATGTGGGGGTACTTTTTGTAAATAAATGGTATGTAAGGGCTTCGGGTCCCCCAAAACTTTGTAAACCCGCGTGGGCTATAGCTTGGGGAGCTTGTAGCACTTGACAGTTCCAGTGCGTGCTGCTATTGAGAGGGAGGGGGAGAGAGAGAGAGGGAGAAGCCTCTCCATCGCCCCCTGGAGGAGGAAAGAAAAAATGACACAGCTGGGCTTTCCCTTGCTGCTCTGAATAGGACAGAAGTCCCAGAGAAAAGCGAATAGGAAGCAATGGAATTGAAAGTTTATAGATAGCAGCAAAGCTGGGAGCTGAAGAAGTGTATTAGCTGACAAATGAAGGAGAACCAAAAGCTTACAGCACCTGGTATTCCCAGGCGGTCTCCCATCCAAGTACTAACCAGGCCCGACCCTGCTTAGCTTCCGAGATCGGACGAGATCGGGCGTGCTCAGGGTGGTATGGCCGTAAGCGAAGGTCGCAGTCAAAATCTGGCTATTTAAAAGGCAGCGGCGAGAGCAGAATAGCTCACACAGACACAACACCGGGAGGAACAACCCTCCTTGTCCTCTCAAGTGTGTATCTGTCAGCCAGTATTTAAACTTACGATGACAACATTTTACCGGAAGTAAAAGCGGCCGATGCTTGGAAAACTTTAAAGCAGACTTGTGCAGCACACGACTTCTGTACAGATGCTTACCGGCCCCTTCATTAGAGACACCTTATTAGTTCAGAGTTGCCGCCCCCCCCCCCCCCCCCCGTTTTGCCCTCGCAACTGCATTATTTATTTATTTATTTATTTATTCATTAATTCAATCATTTATTTATTTAAATATTTAAATATTTATTTATTTATTTATTTATTTATTCATTTATTATTTTTATGTTTGTGGCATGCACAACATACCAACTTTTATCCAAATATCTGGACTTAAAGCTCCAATGAACGCTGGACAGAGAAACTCCGTGAACACAAACAATCCGGAGATGTGACTAAACATGAACGTGAGTGCTGTTTTTCTCTACAACAAATGTCATGTTTGTCATGTTACAGATTGCTAATTTTGCACACCTGACCGCTCGTAAAAAGGGTCAGGGGCCAGAGTTTAATCATAAGCAATGAAAGTCCATCACCATTTAACGAATTTGCAAAATAGTCTCGGGCCGCCGGCGATTTTTGTGTGTGAAATGAGCAAAGTTCTATTTTGATACTGGGTAAAAGGCATCACAACATTTTTTGATGGCCTTTTAACAGAGTTTTTCGGCTTTTTAACGGAGCAACTGTGCAAAGTATGAAAAAAACAAACAAACTGTCAATTCACAATATGTTGTGATTCACAAGTGTTTCCCGTTAATTTATGGTTGTGAATTGCATCACGGGACCCTGATCTCTGCTCTGTCGACTTTTGATGTTTAAAATTCAACTCTGCAGTTTAAGGTAACCTAGACGGTGTTGCAGTTTGGAATATTAGAACGTATAGGGAGAAAAAAAAAGTATGGAAAATAACATGTGCTTGTTTTTGTAGCGTGTACAACGACAACCCAGACAATATATCACTTTCAACTAATAACCATGTCTATAAAAGTCACTTTTTCGTACTTTTCGAGGTTAGAAGTTGTTGGGAGAAAGTTCAAGGTCCCAGAATGCAATTCAAAAGCATAAATAAACCGGGGTGGGGGGAGAATTAATAAAAACATGAATCACAAAATACGGAAAACCGCATTTTTACGGAATTTTTTTTTTTTCAGTGTAAATGATGTCATCAAAAGAATTAGTTATTCATATAATGATATTAACAGGCCCTCCGTCTGACGCCCTGTATGCTATTGATTTAAAAATGAAAACAAATAAAATGTAGGACTTGAAAAGGCTCAATATTTTATCCATCTATGTGCACTTGGTGAAGGCACATCAGTAGACCGTGAAAAATGGCATTGAGCATGCCAGTGAGTGAGGTTAAACTACTGTACTGTTGGCTTGCAATATGTGGGGGTACTTTTTGTAAATAAATGGTATGTAAGGGCTTCGGGTCCCCCAAAACTTTGTAAACCCGCGTGGGCTATAGCTTGGGGAGCTTGTAGCACTTGACAGTTCCAGTGCGTGCTGCTATTGAGAGGGAGGGGGAGAGAGAGAGAGGGAGAAGCCTCTCCATCGCCCCCTGGAGGAGGAAAGAAAAAATGACACAGCTGGGCTTTCCCTTGCTGCTCTGAATAGGACAGAAGTCCCAGAGAAAAGCGAATAGGAAGCAATGGAATTGAAAGTTTATAGATAGCAGCAAAGCTGGGAGCTGAAGAAGTGTATTAGCTGACAAATGAAGGAGAACCAAAAGCTTACAGCACCTGGTATTCCCAGGCGGTCTCCCATCCAAGTACTAACCAGGCCCGACCCTGCTTAGCTTCCGAGATCGGACGAGATCGGGCGTGCTCAGGGTGGTATGGCCGTAAGCGAAGGTCGCAGTCAAAATCTGGCTATTTAAAAGGCAGCGGCGAGAGCAGAATAGCTCACACAGACACAACACCGGGAGGAACAACCCTCCTTGTCCTCTCAAGTGTGTATCTGTCAGCCAGTATTTAAACTTACGATGACAACATTTTACCGGAAGTAAAAGCGGCCGATGCTTGGAAAACTTTAAAGCAGACTTGTGCAGCACACGACTTCTGTACAGATGCTTACCGGCCCCTTCATTAGAGACACCTTATTAGTTCAGAGTTGCCGCCCCCCCCCCGTTTTGCCCTCGCAACTGCATTATTTATTTATTTATTTATTTATTCATTAATTCAATCATTTATTTATTTAAATATTTAAATATTTATTTATTTATTTATTTATTTATTCATTTATTATTTTTATGTTTGTGGCATGCACAACATACCAACTTTTATCCAAATATCTGGACTTAAAGCTCCAATGAACGCTGGACAGAGAAACTCCGTGAACACAAACAATCCGGAGATGTGACTAAACATGAACGTGAGTGCTGTTTTTCTCTACAACAAATGTCATGTTTGTCATGTTACAGATTGCTAATTTTGCACACCTGACCGCTCGTAAAAAGGGTCAGGGGCCAGAGTTTAATCATAAGCAATGAAAGTCCATCACCATTTAACGAATTTGCAAAATAGTCTCGGGCCGCCGGCGATTTTTGTGTGTGAAATGAGCAAAGTTCTATTTTGATACTGGGTAAAAGGCATCACAACATTTTTTGATGGCCTTTTAACAGAGTTTTTCGGCTTTTTAACGGAGCAACTGTGCAAAGTATGAAAAAAACAAACAAACTGTCAATTCACAATATGTTGTGATTCACAAGTGTTTCCCGTTAATTTATGGTTGTGAATTGCATCACGGGACCCTGATCTCTGCTCTGTCGACTTTTGATGTTTAAAATTCAACTCTGCAGTTTAAGGTAACCTAGACGGTGTTGCAGTTTGGAATATTAGAACGTATAGGGAGAAAAAAAAAGTATGGAAAATAACATGTGCTTGTTTTTGTAGCGTGTACAACGACAACCCAGACAATATATCACTTTCAACTAATAACCATGTCTATAAAAGTCACTTTTTCGTACTTTTCGAGGTTAGAAGTTGTTGGGAGAAAGTTCAAGGTCCCAGAATGCAATTCAAAAGCATAAATAAACCGGGGTGGGGGGAGAATTAATAAAAACATGAATCACAAAATACGGAAAACCGCATTTTTACGGAATTTTTTTTTTTTCAGTGTAAATGATGTCATCAAAAGAATTAGTTATTCATATAATGATATTAACAGGCCCTCCGTCTGACGCCCTGTATGCTATTGATTTAAAAATGAAAACAAATAAAATGTAGGACTTGAAAAGGCTCAATATTTTATCCATCTATGTGCACTTGGTGAAGGCACATCAGTAGACCGTGAAAAATGGCATTGAGCATGCCAGTGAGTGAGGTTAAACTACTGTACTGTTGGCTTGCAATATGTGGGGGTACTTTTTGTAAATAAATGGTATGTAAGGGCTTCGGGTCCCCCAAAACTTTGTAAACCCGCGTGGGCTATAGCTTGGGGAGCTTGTAGCACTTGACAGTTTCAGTGCGTGCTGCTATTGAGAGGGAGGGGGAGAGAGAGAGAGGGAGAAGCCTCTCCATCGCCCCCTGGAGGAGGAAAGAAAAAATGACACAGCTGGGCTTTCCCTTGCTGCTCTGAATAGGACAGAAGTCCCAGAGAAAAGCGAATAGGAAGCAATGGAATTGAAAGTTTATAGATAGCAGCAAAGCTGGGAGCTGAAGAAGTGTATTAGCTGACAAATGAAGGAGAACCAAAAGCTTACAGCACCTGGTATTCCCAGGCGGTCTCCCATCCAAGTACTAACCAGGCCCGACCCTGCTTAGCTTCCGAGATCGGACGAGATCGGGCGTGCTCAGGGTGGTATGGCCGTAAGCGAAGGTCGCAGTCAAAATCTGGCTATTTAAAAGGCAGCGGCGAGAGCAGAATAGCTCACACAGACACAACACCGGGAGGAACAACCCTCCTTGTCCTCTCAAGTGTGTATCTGTCAGCCAGTATTTAAACTTACGATGACAACATTTTACCGGAAGTAAAAGCGGCCGATGCTTGGAAAACTTTAAAGCAGACTTGTGCAGCACACGACTTCTGTACAGATGCTTACCGGCCCCTTCATTAGAGACACCTTATTAGTTCAGAGTTGCCGCCCCCCCCCCGTTTTGCCCTCGCAACTGCATTATTTATTTATTTATTTATTTATTCATTAATTCAATCATTTATTTATTTAAATATTTAAATATTTATTTATTTATTTATTCATTTATTATTTTTATGTTTGTGGCATGCACAACATACCAACTTTTATCCAAATATCTGGACTTAAAGCTCCAATGAACGCTGGACAGAGAAACTCCGTGAACACAAACAATCCGGAGATGTGACTAAACATGAACGTGAGTGCTGTTTTTCTCTACAACAAATGTCATGTTTGTCATGTTACAGATTGCTAATTTTGCACACCTGACCGCTCGTAAAAAGGGTCAGGGGCCAGAGTTTAATCATAAGCAATGAAAGTCCATCACCATTTAACGAATTTGCAAAATAGTCTCGGGCCGCCGGCGATTTTTGTGTGTGAAATGAGCAAAGTTCTATTTTGATACTGGGTAAAAGGCATCACAACATTTTTTGATGGCCTTTTAACAGAGTTTTTCGGCTTTTTAACGGAGCAACTGTGCAAAGTATGAAAAAAACAAACAAACTGTCAATTCACAATATGTTGTGATTCACAAGTGTTTCCCGTTAATTTATGGTTGTGAATTGCATCACGGGACCCTGATCTCTGCTCTGTCGACTTTTGATGTTTAAAATTCAACTCTGCAGTTTAAGGTAACCTAGACGGTGTTGCAGTTTGGAATATTAGAACGTATAGGGAGAAAAAAAAAGTATGGAAAATAACATGTGCTTGTTTTTGTAGCGTGTACAACGACAACCCAGACAATATATCACTTTCAACTAATAACCATGTCTATAAAAGTCACTTTTTCGTACTTTTCGAGGTTAGAAGTTGTTGGGAGAAAGTTCAAGGTCCCAGAATGCAATTCAAAAGCATAAATAAACCGGGGTGGGGGGAGAATTAATAAAAACATGAATCACAAAATACGGAAAACCGCATTTTTACGGAATTTTTTTTTTTTTCAGTGTAAATGATGTCATCAAAAGAATTAGTTATTCATATAATGATATTAACAGGCCCTCCGTCTGACGCCCTGTATGCTATTGATTTAAAAATGAAAACAAATAAAATGTAGGACTTGAAAAGGCTCAATATTTTATCCATCTATGTGCACTTGGTGAAGGCACATCAGTAGACCGTGAAAAATGGCATTGAGCATGCCAGTGAGTGAGGTTAAACTACTGTACTGTTGGCTTGCAATATGTGGGGGTACTTTTTGTAAATAAATGGTATGTAAGGGCTTCGGGTCCCCCAAAACTTTGTAAACCCGCGTGGGCTATAGCTTGGGGAGCTTGTAGCACTTGACAGTTCCAGTGCGTGCTGCTATTGAGAGGGAGGGGGAGAGAGAGAGAGGGAGAAGCCTCTCCATCGCCCCCTGGAGGAGGAAAGAAAAAATGACACAGCTGGGCTTTCCCTTGCTGCTCTGAATAGGACAGAAGTCCCAGAGAAAAGCGAATAGGAAGCAATGGAATTGAAAGTTTATAGATAGCAGCAAAGCTGGGAGCTGAAGAAGTGTATTAGCTGACAAATGAAGGAGAACCAAAAGCTTACAGCACCTGGTATTCCCAGGCGGTCTCCCATCCAAGTACTAACCAGGCCCGACCCTGCTTAGCTTCCGAGATCGGACGAGATCGGGCGTGCTTTTTTTTTTTTTTTTTTTTTTTTTTTGTTAAAATCAACATTCTTCATAACATAACATCCTCTTTGGGCATTTTCCACTTTAAACCATTTAAAACATTATACACTTCATCATTAAACACATCATAAAAGCTTGGTAACATATCTTCTCCTTTAAAATAGCAGTACAGTCTTTCTATGTATCTTTCCATTTTTCGTTTTAGTACATTCCACACATTTAAAACAACTTTTTCCTGTTTTGCTACATTTCTTCTTTCCCACACACATTTTTTAATCATCATTATAAGAAGATTTACAAACTTTTTGTTTTTGTTTTGCATATTCCATCCGAACATCACCAGAGTATTCCATTCCAATTGTTCTTCATCCCAATCTTTCAATAAATCTTTTAGCATTTTTTGGCATTTCTTGTAAAAACATTCTAATTCTTTACAGTATAAAAACAGGTGTAAAATTCCTTCATCTTCTTGAAAACAAACCTTACATGTTGCATTTTGTTCTATATGTATCTTTGTTAAAATGCACTCAGTAAAAATTGCCTTGTGTCTTATAAAATATTCAAAACATTCCAATCTTGTTTCTATTATTTTTCCTCTCATGTTTTTCCATATATTTTCCTTTTTCACACTATTCAATCTTTGTACCCAAAAGTTATTTGCTATTGGTTCTTGAAATACACTATCTCTAAAATAAACATAAAAGTCTTTCAGTAAACAATCTTTAAAATTACAAAGCTTTCCTTTTAAATAGACATGTATGACTTTTTCATTCCCACATTCTTCCATATTTTCTATTCTTGTAATCCATTCTTTTGGTATGGCACCTTTGACCGTTTCAAGTTTATTTTCTATTTCCTTTACACTGTATTCCTCTTTAGCTTCTTCCATTAAGTCTACTATATATTGCTTAGGTAAAAATCCCTTTTTGAATTCATAAAGAACATCCCTTATTCTTAAAATCCCCACATCCATCCATTTTTTAAAAAATAGTTCCTTCCCTTCTTTTAAAATACTTTTATTTAAAAACAAAGGTTGATTTAATAAGTTTTCTCTTCCCTTTACTTGGTAAAATACTCCGTCTAAAAATTTCCCCCATGCACTTAAAATTTCTTGATAAAACCCTGGTAACTTTTCCGTCATCCAGTTTTTTGTTTTTAACCAAAGAATGTCTTCTCCTAAGTTAAAATTGCCAACTTTGTTTAAAAAATATTTCATAACCTTTTTCCATTCTGTTGAGTTCTCCTCTTGTAAAAGCTTTTTAACTATTTTCACTCTAAGACAATTCTTCCTTTGTTTAATATCCATCAATCCTATCCCTCCTTCTTCTGTTGCTCCTATTATTGTATTGTACGCAATTCTTGGGGGTTTCCCCTCCCATAAAAAATCTTGAACACACTTTTTCAATCTCGCTTCTATCCAACATGGCATTTCTGTTACATATAATTTATACCATAGCTTTGATGTCATTAAAACATTTAATATTAAGGCTTTCCCCTTTAAGCAAAGTTCTCTCATCCTCCAGAAATTTAATCTTGATTCTATTCCTCTTATTAGATCATCCCACATCTTTTCTGTTGCTTTTCTTTCATTTTTACCAATTAAAATTCCTAAAATTTTCAGTTCTTCTACTTCTCTAAATTGGAAACAATCTGTTAAAATATCTGCTTTACCAAACCTCATATATTGTGTTTTATTTTCATTTATTTTGCTTCCTGTTCCCTTACAAAACTCCTGTACTTTTTTCATGGCTTCTTTTACACTCTTTTTCTCCTTCACTATTATTGTTGTATCATCAGCATACTGGTATATTTTTCCTTCATCCTCCTCTTCTTCTATTTTTATTCCTTTAATTTTAGTTTCTTGTTTTATTGCTAACCCTAATGGTTCTGCGATTAGGGAATATAATAGTGCTGAAAGAGGACATCCTTGTCTAATTGATCTTGTAATTTTAAAACAATCTGTTAAAAAACCATTACATTTTACTTTTGTAAAAGCCCCTTTATATAAAATTTTAATCCAATTAATAAAATTCTCTCCAAATCCAAATGTTTTGAGTACATCAAATAAATAAGTATGTTCTATTCTGTCAAAAGCCTTTTCAAAATCTACACTAATTAAAAAACCATTCATCTTCTTTTCTTGCAAATAATCTATTGTGCTTTTAATACTCATTGTTACATCTGCTATATCTCTCCCTTTTATTGCATATGCTTGGTTTGATTTAATTAATTTAGGCATTACTTCCTTTAATCTATTCGCTAAAACTTTTGCTAAAATCTTTAAATCTGTATTCAACATTGTTATTGGTCTATAATTTTGTAATTCAGTTTTTGCTCCTTTTCTTTTATATATTAACTTCATTAATCCCATCCCCATTCTTTCATTCATCTCTTTACATTTAAAAATGTCTTTAAAAACTTCTTTAAGTATTCCTTTTAAAATATCTTTAAAAACAATATAAAATTCATTTCCTATTCCATCTATACCTGGACTTTTCTTTTTATTTAGTTGATTTATTGCAATTTCAATCTCTTCTTCTTCTATTTCTCTGTCACATTCTTTGTTGTCATCTTTTTCTAGTTTTACTTTTATATAATTTAGAATCTTCCTTTCTTTTTCTTCATCAATACCTTTTGCTTTAAATAGATCTTCATAAAAATGCTTGATTTCTTCTAGTATTTCTATGTTTCCTTTCGCAATTTTTCCATTCCTCCCTTTAATTTCCTTTAGTATTCCTGCTTTACCTCTTTGCTTCTCTAAATCAAAAAAGAATTTCGTGCATTTTTCCCCTTCTACTGTGTATTTAGATCTGCTCCTCAACATTGCCCCCTTATATTTGTCTTCTTCTAAATCTCGTAATTTTTGCTCTATTTCTTTGATTTTTTCAATATCTTTATTTTCCTTGTTTAATTCTTTTTCTAAGGATCTTTTAACTTCTTTTTCTGTATACTTTTTACATCTTTGTAGTACTGCGCAATATTTGATTGTGTATTTCCTGATTTGATATTTTGTGTTTTCCCACCATATCCTTTTATCTTCATCATACATTCTATTTTCTTTTTCATTCTCTATTATTTCTTTGACTTTTTGAACATAATCTTGATTTTTTAAAATGGTTGTGTTTAAAATCCAAGTCCCTGGTCCTTTTTGTATGTTTTCTATATTCACTTTAAAATGCAAGAGCTTATGATCACTAAAACTGTTCTCTTCATACTGTATGTTTTCTATAAAATTTTCAATATTTCTAGTACATAAAATAAAATCTATTCTCGTTTGACATATAAAATTCCCCACTATTTGTCTCCTTGAAAACTCTCTTTTTTCTCTATTCCTTTCCCTCCATATATCTATTAAACTATTTTCCTTTATTAACTCATTTAGTTGCTTTCTTCCTATATCCGATTTAAAAACCATTCCATCAGCCATATCTTGTTTTCTAAAAACAGTATTAAAATCTCCCATCATTATTATTTCTTTAAAACCTTTTAATACTTTATTTAAAACCTCAAAATATTCTTTTTTGTCTTTATCTTCTGTTGGTGCATGTATATTTGCTATTATTAATTCATGTCCTTCATAGTTCACCTCTATTACTAAACATTTTCCATAATTATCCCTATACACAATTCTTTTAAAGTTTAAAACATCTTTCCTTATTAAAAAAGCAACACCTCTTCCAGATTTACCATCACCATTATTATATATTATATCCCCTTGCCACAACTTTTTAAAATCATTCATTGCATGTTCTTTCCAGTTTGTTTCCTGTAAACCTATCACTTCCTTGTTTTTACATTTCTCTCTTATTTTCTCAAATTTATCTTTTCCCATCAGTCCCCTTGCATTAAAAGACACACAGTTTAAAACCATTAAAATAAATAAAAATGAAATTAAAAACCTACACATCCTCATTGTCCTTCATCTCCTTCCAACGCTCTCAACCAACAACTCCTTCCGTTAAAAGAGACAAAGATTAAAAGCATTTTAAAATAGATAAAATATTTTAAAAACATCATTTTTCTTCATCTTCTTCCAGTCCCCTTAACACTTCATACCTATTTACATATTTAGCTCTGTTCTTTGTTAAAACTTTTTTCTTTGCCATGTCCAAGTTTGGTTTTACCTTAAAAGTTCTTCTTCTTAAAAATCCTCTTTCCACTTTGTTCTTATCCACATTTTCCATCCTTGTTTCTTCATCATTTGCCATTCCTTCAGCTTGACCAGTCTTTCTTAGTTCCTCTTTTTCCACAGTGCTTAAAAAAGTTTTAAAACTGTCCGATATTTCCATTTGTGACCACTGTCCATCCTGTCCTGATAACTGTACTTCATTCTCTTCATTTTCGTTTTTTCCTTCCTTTTTTTCATTGTTATTCATTTCCTCCTCCATTGTCCTTTCTATTGCTTCATTATCTTCTTCCCTTTTGTTGTTTTCTTCATGCACCTGCCGGTCCCGATCTTCTCCTCCTCCTTCCTCTCCTTCCATCCAGCATTCACACTTGTTTAAAAAATTTTTACATTCCGGGCACCTGACAGTGATACAGTGTCTTGCAAAATGCCCCCTTTCCTCGCATTTGTAGCACTTGAATTCTGGACAGTCTTTCAGCATGTGTTCCGGGCTCATGCACAGCCTACAGGTCTTCACCTGATGGCTGTGCATCACCCTGAAGTACTGCGTTCCTTCTGCTGTCTCCATTTTTGTGCTGTATGGCAAGGATGCCACCTCTTTAGGGAACCTCACTTTAAGGAACCTTGTTCCGTCTTCTATGTCGGTACCCGGATAAAACCTTCGTTTAATTTTAGATATGGGACAAACTCCCCAAGTATCTAATTTTTCCAGAATTTCCTTATCTTCCAGATAGACCGGCAGGTGCATGAAGGAAACAACAAAATCCCTATTATGAAGCTTTTTAATTTCACAGTTCACCCCATTTATCATCAGTTTGTCAGTCAATTGTTCACATAATTCTTCTGTTTCCATTGTTAGTTCGTACTCCTTCCCTTGTCTTGGTCTTAAAGCCAGAATTTTTCCATGTCCACACTTTTCAATCACTGCTTTAATAATATCTTCTGCTCTCACTTCCTGTACATCTTCCACATTAATGATAACTGTTGCCTCCTTTAAATACTTTCTTCCACCTACTTGGCTTTTCCGTTGTCCAGCTCGTTGTCCATTTTCCAGTCCGTTGTCTTTAACCATTCTTGTCTCGTCATCCAGTCCAGTTTCATATTCCTTTCGTGTCTCTGCATCCAGTCCAGGGTCGTTTGCCATCAATCCGTCCTTTGTTTGCTCCATTGCAAAAAAACACACGCAAAAAACCACCCTCCAGCCAGCAAAATGCTGCTGTCAGGTGGTTAAAAAACAAAAATCAAAAACAAAAAAAACTATATCAGTCCACAAAAAATGTAAAACACAAAAAAATAAACAGAAAAAATGGTGGAGAGCCTTCCTCTCCTGACTGCTGCCAGTCACTTCCTTGTTGCACTCTAGCTCCCTCTAGCGTGCTCAGGGTGGTATGGCCGTAAGCGAAGGTCGCAGTCAAAATCTGGCTATTTAAAAGGCAGCGGCGAGAGCAGAATAGCTCACACAGACACAACACCGGGAGGAACAACCCTCCTTGTCCTCTCAAGTGTGTATCTGTCAGCCAGTATTTAAACTTACGATGACAACATTTTACCGGAAGTAAAAGCGGCCGATGCTTGGAAAACTTTAAAGCAGACTTGTGCAGCACACGACTTCTGTACAGATGCTTACCGGCCCCTTCATTAGAGACACCTTATTAGTTCAGAGTTGCTCCCCCCCCACCCCCCCCCCCCCCCCCGTTTTGCCCTCGCAACTGCATTAATTATTTATTTAATTATTTATTCATTAATTCATTCATTTATTTATTTAAATATTTATTTATTTATAAAACAAATAAAATGTAGGACTTGAAAAGGCTCAATATTTTATCCATCTATGTGCACTTGGTGAAGGCACATCAGTAGACCGTGAAAAATGGCATTGAGCATGCCAGTGAGTGAGGTTAAACTACTGTACTGTTGGCTTGCAATATGTGGGGGTACTTTTTGTAAATAAATGGTATGTAAGGGCTTCGGGTCCCCCAAAACTTTGTAAACCCGCGTGGGCTATAGCTTGGGGAGCTTGTAGCACTTGACAGTTCCAGTGCGTGCTGCTATTGAGAGGGAGGGGGAGAGAGAGAGAGGGAGAAGCCTCTCCATCGCCCCCTGGAGGAGGAAAGAAAAAATGACACAGCTGGGCTTTCCCTTGCTGCTCTGAATAGGACAGAAGTCCCAGAGAAAAGCGAATAGGAAGCAATGGAATTGAAAGTTTATAGATAGCAGCAAAGCTGGGAGCTGAAGAAGTGTATTAGCTGACAAATGAAGGAGAACCAAAAGCTTACAGCACCTGGTATTCCCAGGCGGTCTCCCATCCAAGTACTAACCAGGCCCGACCCTGCTTAGCTTCCGAGATCGGACGAGATCGGGCGTGCTCAGGGTGGTATGGCCGTAAGCGAAGGTCGCAGTCAAAATCTGGCTATTTAAAAGGCAGCGGCGAGAGCAGAATAGCTCACACAGACACAACACCGGGAGGAACAACCCTCCTTGTCCTCTCAAGTGTGTATCTGTCAGCCAGTATTTAAACTTACGATGACAACATTTTACCGGAAGTAAAAGCGGCCGATGCTTGGAAAACTTTAAAGCAGACTTGTGCAGCACACGACTTCTGTACAGATGCTTACCGGCCCCTTCATTAGAGACACCTTATTAGTTCAGAGTTGCCGCCCCCCCCCCCGTTTTGCCCTCGCAACTGCATTATTTATTTATTTATTTATTTATTCATTAATTCAATCATTTATTTATTTAAATATTTAAATATTTATTTATTTATTTATTCATTTATTATTTTTATGTTTGTGGCATGCACAACATACCAACTTTTATCCAAATATCTGGACTTAAAGCTCCAATGAACGCTGGACAGAGAAACTCCGTGAACACAAACAATCCGGAGATGTGACTAAACATGAACGTGAGTGCTGTTTTTCTCTACAACAAATGTCATGTTTGTCATGTTACAGATTGCTAATTTTGCACACCTGACCGCTCGTAAAAAGGGTCAGGGGCCAGAGTTTAATCATAAGCAATGAAAGTCCATCACCATTTAACGAATTTGCAAAATAGTCTCGGGCCGCCGGCGATTTTTGTGTGTGAAATGAGCAAAGTTCTATTTTGATACTGGGTAAAAGGCATCACAACATTTTTTGATGGCCTTTTAACAGAGTTTTTCGGCTTTTTAACGGAGCAACTGTGCAAAGTATGAAAAAAACAAACAAACTGTCAATTCACAATATGTTGTGATTCACAAGTGTTTCCCGTTAATTTATGGTTGTGAATTGCATCACGGGACCCTGATCTCTGCTCTGTCGACTTTTGATGTTTAAAATTCAACTCTGCAGTTTAAGGTAACCTAGACGGTGTTGCAGTTTGGAATATTAGAACGTATAGGGAGAAAAAAAAAGTATGGAAAATAACATGTGCTTGTTTTTGTAGCGTGTACAACGACAACCCAGACAATATATCACTTTCAACTAATAACCATGTCTATAAAAGTCACTTTTTCGTACTTTTCGAGGTTAGAAGTTGTTGGGAGAAAGTTCAAGGTCCCAGAATGCAATTCAAAAGCATAAATAAACCGGGGTGGGGGGAGAATTAATAAAAACATGAATCACAAAATACGGAAAACCGCATTTTTACGGAATTTTTTTTTTTTCAGTGTAAATGATGTCATCAAAAGAATTAGTTATTCATATAATGATATTAACAGGCCCTCCGTCTGACGCCCTGTATGCTATTGATTTAAAAATGAAAACAAATAAAATGTAGGACTTGAAAAGGCTCAATATTTTATCCATCTATGTGCACTTGGTGAAGGCACATCAGTAGACCGTGAAAAATGGCATTGAGCATGCCAGTGAGTGAGGTTAAACTACTGTACTGTTGGCTTGCAATATGTGGGGGTACTTTTTGTAAATAAATGGTATGTAAGGGCTTCGGGTCCCCCAAAACTTTGTAAACCCGCGTGGGCTATAGCTTGGGGAGCTTGTAGCACTTGACAGTTCCAGTGCGTGCTGCTATTGAGAGGGAGGGGGAGAGAGAGAGAGGGAGAAGCCTCTCCATCGCCCCCTGGAGGAGGAAAGAAAAAATGACACAGCTGGGCTTTCCCTTGCTGCTCTGAATAGGACAGAAGTCCCAGAGAAAAGCGAATAGGAAGCAATGGAATTGAAAGTTTATAGATAGCAGCAAAGCTGGGAGCTGAAGAAGTGTATTAGCTGACAAATGAAGGAGAACCAAAAGCTTACAGCACCTGGTATTCCCAGGCGGTCTCCCATCCAAGTACTAACCAGGCCCGACCCTGCTTAGCTTCCGAGATCGGACGAGATCGGGCGTGCTCAGGGTGGTATGGCCGTAAGCGAAGGTCGCAGTCAAAATCTGGCTATTTAAAAGGCAGCGGCGAGAGCAGAATAGCTCACACAGACACAACACCGGGAGGAACAACCCTCCTTGTCCTCTCAAGTGTGTATCTGTCAGCCAGTATTTAAACTTACGATGACAACATTTTACCGGAAGTAAAAGCGGCCGATGCTTGGAAAACTTTAAAGCAGACTTGTGCAGCACACGACTTCTGTACAGATGCTTACCGGCCCCTTCATTAGAGACACCTTATTAGTTCAGAGTAGGGTTGTAACGGTATGAATTTTTCACGGTATGATAATCGTCTAAAACAATACCACGGTTTGACGGTTTCGCGGTATACGGTATGTTACAAATGTTACAAAATAATAGAACAGTGAAGCAAATTTGACTTTTTCCAAATAATATATTTTAGTTACTATAAACACCACTTACAATGAACAAATAAAAAAATAAGAAAATAATAAATAATGTGTTAAAGTTCAAATAAAGTCCAAATAAACATGGTGCAAATCCTCAGTAAAAAAATAGATATAAATATTTACTATACTATAAATAGTTACATAACGAAACTAGATTCAATATGGAACATCCTTAGGTTTTATGTGCCAGCATGGATATGGTTGTCAATCGATATGGATATGGATATGGTTGTCTGCAATGCAGACAAACAGCTGCATCTTCATTTGTGTCTTTTGAAAACAGCAAGAGCAGCAGTTCGTCTTTGCTGTGTCACTGTTTTGTCATGTTTCTGTGCTGCTGTGCATGCAAAAGTACTTAGTATGAGAATTATTTCATGCAAAACTTTTTTTTTTTGCGTTTTATTTAGCCGCGCATAAATGTATGCCTATCTCTCATTCCGTGTTGTTCAAAAAGCTTGGTCCACAAACAAAAGCGAAACCTATGCTTATTGGTTGTGATATAGCGAGTTTGAACCAATCTGGGCATGGAGGAGGGACAATGCATCAATGTATCATGTCTGATTTGTCCGGAGACACAGTGACGAGCGTTTCTTTGTCAAATCAGCGTTGTCAAATGTTGATGACGTAACCGCACTGATTCCGGAGCCTCTGAAAGTCCGCGAATGTTATGTGATACAGCACTGGAAAGCTGAGATTCTCTTCTTTATGCCAATCTTTGAATTGTATGAATCGGATCAGCGGATCAAAAGTTATTAAACATTTAAGAGCAATACTTATTTTTAGCCGCGGGCGGCTGTCTCGGTCTTTAAGGGTTAAAACCGTTGATATGCAATTGTTCATGGTATGATAATCGTGCACGTTCAAATCGTGGTAAACCGTCATACCGGTATATTGTTACAACCCTAGTTCAGAGTTGCTCCCCCCCCACCCCCCCACCCCCCGTTTTGCCCTCGCAACTGCATTAATTATTTATTTAATTATTTATTCATTAATTCATTCATTTATTTATTTAAATATTTATTTATTTATTTATTATTTTTATGTTTGTGGCATGCACAACATACCAACTTTTATCCAAATATCTGGACTTAAAGCTCCAATGAACGCTGGACAGAGAAACTCCGTGAACACAAACAATCCGGAGATGTGACTAAACATGAACGTGAGTGCTGTTTTTCTCTACAACAAATGTCATGTTTGTCATGTTACAGATTGCTAATTTTGCACACCTGACCGCTCGTAAAAAGGGTCAGGGGCCAGAGTTTAATCATAAGCAATGAAAGTCCATCACCATTTAACGAATTTGCAAAATAGTCTCGGGCCGCCGGCGATTTTTGTGTGTGAAATGAGCAAAGTTCTATTTTGATACTGGGTAAAAGGCATCACAACATTTTTTGATGGCCTTTTAACAGAGTTTTTCGGCTTTTTCACGGAGCAACTGTGCAAAGTATGAAAAAAACAAACAAACTGTCAATTCACAATATGTTGTGATTCACAAGTGTTTCCCGTTAATTTATGGTTGTGAATTGCATCACGGGACCCTGATCTCTGCTCTGTCGACTTTTGATGTTTAAAATTCAACTCTGCAGTTTAAGGTAACCTAGACGGTGTTGCAGTTTGGAATATTAGAACGTATAGGGAGAAAAAAAAAGTATGGAAAATAACATGTGCTTGTTTTTGTAGCGTGTACAACGACAACCCAGACAATATATCACTTTCAACTAATAACCATGTCTATAAAAGTCACCTTTTCGTACTTTTCGAGGTTAGAAGTTGTTGGGAGAAAGTTCAAGGTCCCAGAATGCAATTCAAAAGCATAAATAAACCGGGGTGGGGGGAGAATTAATAAAAACATGAATCACAAAATACGGAAAACCGCATTTTTACGGAATTTTTTTTTTTTCAGTGTAAATGATGTCATCAAAAGAATTAGTTATTCATATAATGATATTAACAGGCCCTCCGTCTGACGCCCTGTATGCTATTGATTTAAAAATGAAAACAAATAAAATGTAGGACTTGAAAAGGCTCAATATTTTATCCATCTATGTGCACTTGGTGAAGGCACATCAGTAGACCGTGAAAAATGGCATTGAGCATGCCAGTGAGTGAGGTTAAACTACTGTACTGTTGGCTTGCAATATGTGGGGGTACTTTTTGTAAATAAATGGTATGTAAGGGCTTCGGGTCCCCCAAAACTTTGTAAACCCGCGTGGGCTATAGCTTGGGGAGCTTGTAGCACTTAACAGTTTCAGTGCGTGCTGCTATTGAGAGGGAGGGGGAGAGAGAGAGAGGGAGAAGCCTCTCCATCGCCCCCTGGAGGAGGAAAGAAAAAATGACACAGCTGGGCTTTCCCTTGCTGCTCTGAATAGGACAGAAGTCCCAGAGAAAAGCGAATAGGAAGCAATGGAATTGAAAGTTTATAGATAGCAGCAAAGCTGGGAGCTGAAGAAGTGTATTAGCTGACAAATGAAGGCGAACCAAAAGCTTACAGCACCTGGTATTCCCAGGCAGTCTCCCATCCAAGTACTAACCAGTAGAGATGCGCGGTTGGCGGTTATAGCCGCGGACTCCGCGGATAAACCGCGGATCGGGCGGATGACGTTACGAAAAAATAAAATTTTAATTAAATTCGGGCGGGTGGCGGGCGGTTGTTTTATAGGCATAGCTGGCGCACCAACGAAAAAGCCTAGGACTGACTTCACAGAATGGGAGGAGGAATCGGATACACTAATTCTGGATGAAGTACAGAAGTATTCCTCTACAAACTTCCGTATAGACGGATTAGCAGAGGAAAATCTACTTCCTTTTGGGAGAAATAAGGCCAGTCATTCCCACGACTACAGCACCTTTCCAAGAGAATTCTATGCATTTCAGGAACAACTGCTGCGAGCGAGCGCTCCTTTAGTGCAGCAGGGCGCATTCTAGTGGCTATGCAGGCGCTCCCGTCTGAATCCTGACACTGTAGATGCTATTTTATTCCTGCATTGTGCCAAGAAAAAAAAACCTAAGGTCAGGCATATTAAACCAATTAGCCTATGTTATTTAGGCTACACATATGTTCAATATAAACTTTTGAGTTCGGTCAGCTGATAATTTTACGTTCATATTGGTTTAGCCTATTCTATTCTAGACATGTTGGCCTCGCTTTTACGTTCCGAGGCTAAGGTTATTTTGCCAGAATTTCTTTGTCGCAACTGGCGTAGTATTTCGTTATGCTTCAAGTTTGAGGGGAATGGGGATACTCCTAAATCCATGGGTTATTGGGGCACTTGTCATACATACATGCACCTGGTCAGACTTTATGTTCGCTCAAAGAGGAATGGCATATCTATTTTTCTAATTTAATTTCTAATTGTGGGGGTGACTGAGCCTACAAGGCTTAGGCACGATATGACGTTTTTATTAACATTTTTTTCAACTGTTTGCCAAAGCATGCAACTATAGCCTATGCCTACATTAAGATATTTATGTTAATATTTTTTTACTGCCTGTTGTTTCTTTTGGCATATAAAATAGGTATTGTCTGATAGAGATATAAATAAAGGTTCATCTTGTAGCAGAACTGGTGTTGTTTCCGATTTCTACAAGCTCAATAACATCTACAGCAAAAAATAATAAATAAATAAATAAAAAAATAGTCGAAAAACTGTGCCCATTAATTAGATGTGCAAGGCAATCAGGTAGGCTACGTTTTTGGGGTTGCTATGGACAACTACAAATGTAAACATTATTAGGCTATAATGTAAATGACTTATTATTCTATCTATTTCCTAAAAAGTAAAGTAAAAAAGGCATTTAGTAGTAGACTAAATAGCAGCATGTTGAAATGATGTGTCAATGCGTTTTCTATTAGGCTACAATAAAAAAAGTTGTATAGTACAGTGCGTTTAATTTAGGCTATTTATTTACTTTTGTCCCTGTGCGCCGATTGCAGACGGAGTTCACTGCTGATATTCTGAGACCTCGGGTGCTTCTCATTTCTTATTCGTGCATCCTCGCTTCCTTTCCTTGCTTTCTTTCCTCGTGTTTTCACCCCACCGGGATATGAGGGAAGGACGCAAAGAAAAGACTCAAGGACCGAGGAATCGAATCAAGTGAAAAGACACGTCCTCGTATCTTTAGCGTCACTTCAAAGCGTCGTCAATTTATGACTTGCACGTTTGGATTAACTGCATGTCTACATTAAAGTCATTCTCTATTCTATAATGATCAATAAAGAAACATTAATTTAATAATAAAAAGGAATAAGCCATTCAAATAAAGAGCCCAATCAGCAGATGGCGGGCGGGTGCGGTTTTAAAAATTGGTCAAAAATGTTACTGCGGATGGATGATGAATTTTGTCATGCGGTTGCGGATGAAATAATAGCCCATCTGCGCATCTCTACTAACCAGGCCCGACCCTGCTTAGCTTCCGAGATCGGATAAGATCGGGCGTCCTTTTTTTTTTTTTTTCTTTTTATTGAACCAATTTCAATTACAATCTTTTACAGTAAATCATAATAAAACAGACATTAAAAGATCATTTCATATTCAAAAACATTAAACACGTGGTAGTTTCCAGTTCATTTCTTTAAAAACTTGACATTCTTTCTCCGTCAAAATTTTGTGCAGCACACTCAAAATGTTCTCATTTTTATGATATACATACAGTTTTTCCACATATCTCTCTATTTTCCTCTTAAAAATTCCCCATACATCCATCACCATTTTCTCTTTTTTTGCCACAATTCTCCTTTCCCACATTGCATTTTTCATCAGCATTATACATAGGTTTACTATTTTCATTCTTTTCATTGTTCTTATTCCATCCCAACATCACTACTCTGTTCCATTCTGTTTCATTTTCATCCCAGTCTCCAAGTAGTCCTTTAATTAAAACTTTACAATCTTTTAAAAAACCTTCCAATTCTTGACAATATAAAAACATGTGTTAAAAACTCTCTTCTTCTTTTTGACATACTTTACACATTCCACTTTGTTCCATCCCTATCTTGTTTAAAATGACATCAGAAAAGATTGCTTTGTGCCTTATTAAAATTCTAGACATTCGACTTTTGTTTCTACATACCTTCCTTTCATGTTTCCCCATATTTCTTTTGCTTTTACATTTTTGTATTTCTCTATCCAGTATTTGTTTGCTGTTGGTTCTTTAAAAACATTCTCTCTAAAAAAAACAATAAATATTTTTCAAAGTACATTCATTAAAATTACCTATTTTTTCACCTGTTTTCACATACACTTCTTTTGTTTCTTTTTCTTTTTCAAAATTTTCTATGCTTTTTATCCATTCTTTTGGAATCGCCTGTTTAATTATGTCAAGATTTTTCTCAATTTCCCTTCTGTTGTATTCCTCTTTTGCCTCTTCCATTGTGTCTATAACATATTGTTCAGTTAAAAAGCCTTCTTTAAATTCATATAAAATGTCCCGCACTTTTAAAATCCCAACTTCTATCCATTTCTTATAGTATAAAACCTTCCCTTGACTTAAAATGTTGTTCAAGAAAAGAGGTTGGTTTAAAATGTTTTCCCTTCCATGTGGACTATATTCCACTTGTTTTAAAAAATTCCCCCACGCACTTAAAATTTCTCTATAAAATTCAGGTAAGTTTTCTGTCATCCAAGCTTTTGTTTTCATCCATAAAATCCCATCTCCCATGTTAAAATTATCACATTTGTTTAAAAAATATTTCATTGTCTTTTTCCACTCTGCTTTGTTTTCTTTTTCTAGATACTTCTTTATTCTTTTCACTCTTAAACTATTTTTTCTTTGTTCTACGTCTATTAAACCCAGACCACCTTTGTCTATTTCCCCTACGACTGTATTAAACGCAATCCTTGGTGGCTTACCTCCCCATAAAAAATCAGTAAAACATTTTTTCAACCTCTTTTCTATCCACATTGGCATTTCTAAAACATATAAAACATGCCACAATTTAGACTCCATTAAAACATTTAAAATCAAAACTTTTCCTTTTAATGTTAGTGTTCTTAGTTTCCAGTAATTTAACCTCCTTTCGATATCTGTTAAAAAACCTTCCCACATCTTATCTCTCGCTGTTCTGGCATCTTTCCCCAATAAAACCCCTAAAATCTTGATTTCTTTTACTTCTTTGAAATTGGTGCATTCTGCTAAATCTGTTTCCTTTCCAAACTTCATATAAACCGTTTTGTCTTCATTTACTTTACTCCCCGATCCTTTACAAAATTGTTGTACTATTTTCATGGCTTCTTTCACACTCTCTTTTCCTTTTACTATTAATGTAGTGTCATCTGCATATTGAAACATTTTTTTATTTACTTTATTTTCTTCAATCTCAATTCCTTTTATTTTTTTTCTTCGTTGATAGCTAAGCCCAGGGGTTCTGCCACAAGTGAATATAAAAGTGCTGACAGAGGACATCCTTGCCTTATCGATCTTGTTATTTTAAAACATTCTGTTAAAAAGCCATTACATTTAATTTTTGTTAAAATACCCTTATACAAAATATTTATCCATTTTCTAAAAACTTCTCCAAAACCAAACTTTTTGAGTACTTTGAATAAAAACTGGTGTTCAACTCTATCAAAAGCTTTTTCAAAATCCAGACTTATTATATATCCTTGCTCTTTTTTCTCCTTCATATATTTTATGATGTCTTTTATGCTCATTGTTATGTCTGCTATATCTCTTCCTTTTATCGCATAGGCCTGTGTTGTTTTAATTATTTTTGGCATCACTTCTTTTAATCTATTTGCTAAAATTTTTGTTAAAATCTTCAAATCTGTGTTTAACATTGTGATTGGTCTGTAATTTTTTAACAATGTCTTTTCTCCTTTTTTTGTGTATTAATTTCATTAATCCCATTCCCATTCTTTCATTTAGTTCTTCTTTTTGCAGTATTTCTTTAAAAACGTCAGTTAAAATTGGAATTAAAATTTCTTTGAAACATACATAAAATTCACTATTTAAACCATCTATTCCTGGACTTTTCTTTTTGTTCAAGTTTTCTATTGCTTTTCTTATTTCTTCTTCCCTTATTTCTTGGTCGCTTTCTTTTTTTTTCCTCTTCATCTATTTTTGTTTTTATCTGTTTTAATAATTTTGCCATTTGTACTTCATCAACTCCCTGTGTTTTAAATAACTCCTCATAGTATTTTTTGATTTCTTTTAAAATTTCTTCATTTCCTTCTATGCTTTCTTCTTTTGCCCCTTGTATTATCTTTATTGTTTCTGCTTTTCCTTTTTGTCTTTCTAAATCAAAGAAGAACTTTGTGCATTTTTCTCCCTCTACTACATATTTTGCTTTGCTTCTTAGTCTAGCTCCTTCATATTTCTTCTCTTCTATTTCTTTCAGTTTTCCCTCCATTTCTTTTATTTTTTGAATGTCTTTTTCATTTTTTCTAGTTCTTTTTCTAAGTTTTCTTTTATTGTTTTTTCTTAATGTCTTTTATTCTTTTGTATTATCCTACAGAATGTTAATGTTGATTTTTTAATCAGAAATTTGACATTTTCCCACCATAGTCTTTTGTCTTCATTATAAATCTGGTTTCCTTTTTCCTTTTCTATTATTTCTTTTACTTTTTTAACATAGTCTTCGTTTTTTAAAATATCACTATTTAATGTCCATACCCCTGGGCCTCTTTGTATTTCATCTGTATTAAAATTAAAAAATACAAATTTATGGTCACTTAAAACAGTTTCATCGTAGCTTATTTTTTCTATATAAATTTCTATATTTCTTGTGCATAACACATAGTCTATTCTCCATTGGTTTACAAAATTCCCTACTATTTGTCTTCTAGAAAACTCTTTTTTTCTTCCCATTTCTTTCTCTCCAAATGTCTATCATTCCTTTTTCCTCTATTAGTGATTTTAGTTCTTTTCTTCCCGTGTCTGATTTAAAAACCATACCTTCTGTTATGTCCTGTCTGCTAAAAACAGTGTTAAAATCCCCGCATACTATTATTTGTTTATAGTTTTTTAAAAACCTTTTTAATATGTTAAAAAAAAACTTTTCTTTTCACTCTCTTCATTGGGTGCATGCACGTTTACTAAAATAATATCTTTTCCTTCATATTTTATTTCTAAGATCATACATTTTCCTTGTTTGTCTTTATATATTACTTTACTCATTTGCAGTGCATTCTTCTTTATTAAAATTGCTACTCCTCTCCCAGCTTTCGTATCTCCATTACTATAATAAAAGTCCCCATCCCATTCTTTTTTTATATACGTCCATCAACTCATTTTTCCAATTTGTTTCTTGTAAAATAATTATTTCTTCTCTTTTACATTTTTCTTTTACATTTTGGAATTTTCTTAAATCAATTAAACCTCTTGCATTAAAAGACACGCAATTTAAAACCATTAAAAGAAAGAAAAAGGAAATAAACCTCAGCATCTTAGTCCTCTTCTCCTAGGCTCCTCAAAAACTCATAACGATTGTGGCTTTTCAATTGTCCTTTTTTAAAAACTTTTTTCCTGGTAGTTTCCATTTTTGATAACGCTTTTGCTGATCGTCTCGTTTGCCTTTTTTCAAAATTGTCTTTCTCAGTTTCCACTTCATGTTTCTCAGTTTCTCTTTCTGTTTCTTTAGTTTGTTCTTTTAAAACTTCATTTTCTGTTGCATCCAAAATGCTTTTAAAACTGGGTGTGATGTCCATGGGTGTCCATACTAAGTCCTCTTCCTGCTCTGTTTGTTGAATGTCCGTTTCTTTTCTCTTTTTCCCTTTTGTTACTTCCTCATCTGTTATTTCGTCTGTTGTAGTTTGTTGTACTTCAGCTGTTGTTTTTTCTACTTCATTACTTTCATTTTCCCTGTTTCCTTCATGCATTTGCCCGCTCACCTGGTTCTCAACCTCCTCCTCCTTCTCTTCCTCCATCCAGCATTCACACTTATTAATATATTTTAGGCAATCCGGGCACTTTACGGTGTCGCAGTTCTTGGCAAAATGTCCTCTCTCCTCACACTTGTAACATTTAAAATCGGGGCAGTCTTTGACCATATGGTCTGGGCTCATGCACAGCCTACAGGTCTTCACCTGGTTGCTGTGCAATACCCTAAAATACTGCATCCCTTCTGCTGTTTCCAGCTTCGTACTGTATGGGAGAGAGATAACTTCCTTTGGAAACCTTGCTTTAATAAAGTGTGTGCCATCCTCAATCTCTGTACCCGGATAAAGCCTTCTTTTAAAATCTGATATTGGGAAAACTCCCCAGCCCTCTAATTTGTCTAAAATAATTTGATCTTCCAGGTAAGCGGGCAAATGCATGAAGGAAACCACATAATCTCTATTTTGTAAACTTTTAACTTCACAGTTTTCTCCTTTAATTTTTAGTCCATCCAGTAGTTTATCACATGTTTCCTCTGTCTCGAAAGTTATTTCATATTGTTTTTCTTGTCTTGGTCTTATTGCCAGTATTTTGCCATGTCCACATTTTTCTGTTATTGCATTAATAATGTCCAAAACTCTCACCTCTTTTATTTTATCCACATTCAGGATCAATGTTGCTTCTTTCTTGTACTTTTTCTCACTCCTCCTCTCCTGTTGTCTCTCTTGTTGTTGTTTTCCCCATTGCTCTTTATTTGGCGTGTTTGTTTCTCTCACTTGTCCGTTGTTGTTTTCAATTCGTCTTTCCTCTTGTGATGTGGTGCCGTTTCCTTTTTGTCTTTCTCCTGCCAGTCCAGTGTTTTTTTTCTCCTTGTGTTTGTCCCAAAAAAACAGTGCTGTTTCCCCGTGCATCTTGGCTTTTCCGTTGTCCAGCTCGTTGTCTATTTTCCAGTCCGTTGTCTTTAACCATTCTATTCGCGTCATCCAGTCTTGTTTCAGATTCCTTTCGTGTCTCTGCATCCAGTCCAGGGTCGTTTGCCATCAAACCGTCCTTTGTTTGCTCCATAGCAAAAAAAAAAAACACACGCAAAAAAACCACCCTCCAGCCAGCAAAATGCTGCTGTCAGGTGGTTAAAAAAAAAAAAAAAAAAAAAAAAAAAAAAAAAACTATATTAGTCCACAAAAAGTGTAAAACACAAAAAAATAAACAGAAAAAATGTAGGAGAGCCTTCCTCTCCTGACTGCTGCCAGTCACTTCCTTGTTGCACTCTAGCTCCCTCTAGCATGCTCAGGGTGGTATGGCCGTAAGCGAATGTTGCAGTCAAAATCTGGCTATTTAAAAGGCAGCGGCGAGAGCAGAATAGCTCACACAGACACAACACCGGGAGGAACAACCCTCCTTGTCTTCTCAAGTGTGTATCTGTCAGCCAGTATTTAAACTTACAATGACAACATTTTACCGGAAGTAAAAGCGGCCGATGCCTGGAAAACTTTAAAGCAGACTTGTGCAGCACACGACTTCTGTACAGATGCTTACCGGCCCCTTCATTAGAGACACCTTATTAGTTCAGAGTTGCCCCCCCCGATTTGCCCTCGCAACTGCATTAATTATTTATTTAATTATTTATTCATTAATTCATTCATTTATATATTTATTTATTTATTATTTGTATGTTTGTGGCTTGCACAACATACCAACTTTTATCCAAATATCTGGACTAAAAGCTCCAATGAACGCTGGACAGAGAAACTCCGTGAACACAATCAATCCGGAGATGTGACTAAACATGAATGTGAGTGCTGTTTTTCTCTACAACAAATGTCATGTTTGTCATGTTACAGAGTGCTAATTTTGCACACCTGACCGCTCGTAAAAACGGTCAGGGGCCAGAGTTTAATCATAAGCAATGAAAGTCCATCACCATTTAACGAATTTGCAAAATAGTCTCGGGCCGCCGGTGATTCTTGCGTGTGAAATTAGCAAAGTTCTATTTTGATACTGGGTAAAAGGCATCACAACATTTTTTTGATGGACTTTGTAACAGAGTTTTTTGGCTTTTTAATGAAGCAACTGTGCAAAGTATGAAAAAAAAACAACAAACAAACTGTCAATTCACAGTATATTGTGATTCATAAGTGTTTCCCGTTAATTTATGGTTGTGAATTGCATTACGGGACCCTGATCTCTGCTCTGTCGACTTTTGATTTTTAAAATTCAACTCTGCAGTTTAAGGTAACTGTTGTATCTTGAGTTAATAAAGGTAACTTAGACCCAAACGTTCATGCTGGTCATTTATTGGGACACCACCAAGACAATACACATCAAACTGGTAACACACCTGCTGGGCTTCTTCTTAGCCCCTTTATATACTGCACACACCATCAAGTGACACATCGCCCCCTACTGGACAACATTATTATGCTATATTACACTCCTTCCCACATAAATCCAAAGACAGTCCCCCCACATTTCACAACACCAATATTAATCAAGTACAACATATTATTATTATTATTTTTTCACATCACAAAGTCCTTTAAGTGTTTTGGTAGTTTACGCTCCCTCCTTGAGCATCGTAGCACTTCGGTAGACACAGTTTCAGAGTTACTTCTTGGCATCAATTCTGGAGTCAAAGGAGTATTACCTAACTCTTCCAAAGGCTGACTGGAACCAGCAGTTTGCCAGTTTTCCAACTCATCTGTATTCGTTGTAACACACTCATTTGATCTGATGGGAATGCTAGGTGATTCGGTCACATGAACAACCACATCCTGAGATACCGCCTCATCCTCACTTAACTGAACATCCATGCTTGGTTGTTCCATAGGCATTTCCTTTGATCGGCCATGGAATAATTGATCCACATGACGCCTCACTATTTGAGCATTACCCAAAGCCACTGTATAAGGGCCTACTCACACTATGCCATCCGTACCTTGCCCAGGCCCGTTTCCCGGATCATTTGAGAAGTGCGCGTGCGCTGAATCGTGCTCAAGCACGGTTCACTTGGCCGGCCCTGGCCCGGTTGGAAGAGGTGTGCCTGAGTCCGGTTCACTTGGGCTTTGGCGCGGTACGCTTGTGTGTGAGTGCAAAACGCGCCAAAGCCCGAAACTGAAAGCGAGACGTGACTTGTGAGGCACTGTTTCATATGGATTTATTAATAATTCTTACTGTTCAGTGAACGCAAACTGCCGTAGTTTATTAAAGACGCAAACCCCTCACTGCACGACAGCTGCGCAGCTTCAGCAGACCTCCTCATTCCTGTAGCATGAGAGCTTAATGATTGTTTATGAGCGCCAAAAGTGGCGGATCTCTTCAGCGAAATATCTGACTGCGTGTCCCCGCATCCCTAAGGACTGTTTGGCGAAATATTTGACGGCATATCAAACGACTGAAACAATATAACTAGAGAAATCTCCACTGTGCTGCTGAGTGAGAGAGTGCTTCTCACAGAACAGAGCAGCAGCGATGACGTAAGCGTGCCGAAGCCCGTTTGTGGTGTGAGCGCGGGCCGTCGGGGGAGACAGGAGGGGGGACAAGTGTGCTTTGGCCCGGTTCGAGGCAACTGTACCTAGTGTGAGTACGGCCTAAGAGACTGGTCCTGTAATGTCCTGGATTGTTCCATACACCCATTTTGGTCCACACCCAAAATTCTGAGTATACACGGAGTCTCCAATCTGAAAAGAATGAGATTTCACGTTGATCATAATACTCCTTCTGTACTTGCTGCTTCACTTCCATTTTACCAGTGAAGTCTGGGTGCATCTTGTCTAGCGTGCAACGCAATTTCCGACCCATCAACAATTCAGCAGGAGACAATCCATTTGTAGATTGAGGTGTAATGCGATAATTAAACAAAACTCTCTGTACCTTCGTCTCCAGGGTGTCCCCTGAACTCCTCTTCAAAAAGTCTTTAAAAGTTTGCACAGCTCGCTCTGCCAACCCATTGGATGAGGGGTGATACGGTGCAGAAGTCATATGGGTTATTCCATTCTTAGACATAAATGCTTTACTGGCTTCACTTACAAAACACTGAGCATTGTCAGACAGACACAAATATTTCAGGAATTCCATGTACACTAAAACTCTTACAAAACAGTCCAAAGTAGCTGCTGTGGTTGCTGAATGTACTACATATGCATCAATCCACTTGGAATGAGCATCAATTAGAATTAAAAACCATTTACCTTGGAAAGGGCCGGCATAATCCATGTGAATTCTCCTCCAGGGTTGTCTAGGCCACTCCCAGGGATGAAGTGGGGCTTTCACAGGATTTTTCCGATGTTCTTGACAAACCTTACAATCTCTTACTCGAGTTTCAATAGCCGCATCAAGATTCAGCCACCACTTTCACCCTGGACATACCTGGGTGAGATTGATGTAATTGTTCCAACAACTCCAATCATCCCTGCTCTGGAACAACTACACGGTTTCCCCACAAAATGCATCCATCCTGAATACTGAGTTCATGTTGTCTCTGCTTGTAAGCGACAAATTCCATAGCATCACAGTGGTTTGGCCATCCTTTAAGTACATACTCACGTACTCTGGCTAACACGGGGTCTTTTGAAGTCCACTGCTTAATCTGCTCTGCAGTCGTCAAAGAACCACTTTGCAGCATCAAAACATATTCTTCCTCTGGTTCATCCCCACCCAATTGTGGAACAGGAAGACGACCAAGAGCGTCAGCATTTCCATGATCTTTACTGGCTCTGTAAGAAATGGAATACTCATAGGCTCCCAGCATTACAGCCCACCTCATAATGCTTTGAGGGACAGCTTTCAATTCACCCAACAAACTGAGGAGAGGTTTGGGGTCAGTACAGATAACAAACTTACGACCATACAAGTATTTGTGGAATTTCTTAACTCCAAACACCACTGCTAATCCTTCTTTCTCTACCTGCAAGTAGTTCTTCTCAGCAACTGTTTGTGTTCTAGACAAAAATCCAATTGGTCTTTCTGTTCCATCCTTCATACTATGTGCCAATACGGCCCCCACTCCATATGCTGAGGCATCACATGACAGGAGTAGCTCTTTCTGGTCATCATAGTGAATCAAAACACAATTAGATTGTAACAATTGTTTGGATTTTTTGAAGGCTTTTTCTTGATCCTTTCCCCAGAACCAAGCAACACCCTTCCTTAAAAGCTTGTGCAATGGAGCCAGCAAAGTTGAAATATTTGGCAGAAATCTGTTATAGAAATTTAACAAACCCAAACAGGCTTTTAGTTCTGTCACCGAAGTTGGGGTTGGTGCTTCCTTTACTGCCTTAACTTTCTCTGGCACCGGATGAATACCCATGGCATTGACTTTGTGGCCCAAGAAAACCACTTCTGGTTCCATAAACTTGCATTTTTCTCTTTTTAGCTGCAATCCACACTCCTCCAATCTCTGCAATACTTTATCCAGTGTCTTTAGATGATCTTGGTCATTTCTTCCTGTCAACAAAATATCATCCAAATACACAGTGACCTTTGGCACATCTTTTAATATTCCTTCCATTGTTCTTTGGAAAATTGCAGGACTTGAACTCACCCCAAATGGTAAACGGGTGTACGTGAAGAGGCCTTTATGTGTATTGATAGTGACATACTTCTTAGATGTTTCGTCCAACAAAATCTGTTGATAGGCATGACTCATGTCTAGTTTTGTGTATTTCTCACCACCTCCTAACACCGCAAACATGTCCTCCATTCTCGGAATGGGATAGTGCTCCAACGATGAATCTTTATTCACCGTCACTCTATAATCTCCACACAGTTTTACCGATCCATCTGACTTCAACACTGGCACAACAGGAGCTGCCCACTCTGAAAAATTCACAGGTTCAATTATGTGTTCTTTGATCAGTCGATCTAGTTCAACTTTCACTTTCTCTCTCATGGCAAATGGTAATGAGCGTGATTTAAAAAAATGAGGCTTTGCATCATTAGCTACATGGATCTTCGCTGTGGCTCCTTTTAATGTTCCCAGTTCTTCTTTAAAAACCAATTCATGTTTTTTTAAAATGTCTCGCAAAATTCTTGAGCTTGCTTGCAAGTGATTTACCTTTTCCCAGCCTATGTCCAATTCAGCCAGCCAAGCTCTTCCCAACAAGTTAGGACCAGATCCAGCCACCACCACCAATGAGAGATTTTTCACCAGTCCTTTATACTTGACCTGCACGTCACTGACTCCTAGAACCTTTACCGATTGACCTGTATATGTTTTTAACTTGAGAGAATTGGGTTTTAGTTCAGGCTTCTTTTCAAGGACTTTCAGTTTGTCATATTCCCCTTGTGACAACACGGTGACACTACATCCTGTGTCAATTTCAAACTTCACAGGGCACTCATTAACCAGTAACACTTGGGCAAAAGGAGGCACTGAAGGCTGAACTGTTTGTATACTATACATTGTGAAAACTTCTTCGCATACCTCTTCCTCTTGCAAATAATTAGCCCTCTTTGATTTCTTTCCATTCTCCCATTGCAGTTTTCTTGCCTTTGTTACAAGCAAAAACCTGTGATTTCATTCTACACATTTTTTTCACATGCCCCATTTTTTTACACTTGTAGCATTTTTCTTTTGCAAACTTACAGTCTTTTGGAGAATGGTTAACTCCCCCACATCGATAACACATTCCAGCAACCTTTGTATAATTTCTTTCATCAGTGTCCACTTTAAAAACAGTAGCACTCCCTTTATATCTGTGCAAATCTGCCATATCATTATTTGCTGCTTCAATAGCTTGAGCTTTTCTTAGTGCAGTTTCAAAAGTTAATCCATCTTCAGCCAGTAGTCTTCGTTGTATGCTGTCATCATTAACACCACACACTAATCTGTCTCTCAGCATAACTGTGAGTGTGTCTCCAAAATTACAATCTTGTGCAAGTTTTCTTAATTCAGCCACATACTCTACTATGCTTTCTTCAGGGCGTCTGTTACGAGAGTTAAACTTCCACCTCTGAACTATTTCACTTGGCTTTGGATTAAAGTGGTTTTTCAATAAACTCACCAATTCATCAAAACTCTTTGGACCTGGCTTTTCTGGACTTAGCAAATTTCTCATCAATGTGTACGTCGGTGTCCCAACACAACTCAACAATATTGCTCGTTTCTTCTCTGTGTTTTCAATATCATTTGCCACAAAAAGATGATTCAATATCTCACAATATTCTTCCCATAATTGTGACTTATTGTCAAATGGTGTCACAGCGCCAACCATTTCAGCCATTGTCTCTGCAATCACTCTTTCCAGGTGCTAGCAGCTCGTTTCAATGAGCCGAGTGCTTCAGCGTCCAGTTTCTCACTTGCCTCTTTGAATCACAAACTTGTCTTTGTCTTCATCCCTGTTTATCCTCGTCGCCATATGTTGTATCTTGAGTTAATAAAGGTAACTTAGAGCCAAACGTTCATGCTGGTCATTTATTGGGACACCACCAAGACAATACACATCAAAATGGTAACACACCTGCTGGTCTTCTTCTTGGCCCCTTTATTTACTGCACACACCATCAAGTGACACATTGCCCCCTACTGGACAACATTATTATGCTATATTACAGTAACCTTTATAGACGGTGTAGCAGTTTGGAATATTAGAACGTATACAGAGAAAAGAAAAGTATGGAAAATAACATGTGCTTGTTTTTGTAGTGTATACAATGACAACCCAGACAATATATCACTTTTAACTAATAAACATGTCGATAAAAGTCACTGTTTCGTACCTTTCGAGGTTAAAAGTTGTGTGTGGGGGGGTGGGGGGGTAGGGGATGGTGGTGGAGGGAATTAATAAAAACATAAATCACAAAATACGGAAAACCGCATTTTTACGGACATTTTTCTTTTCAGTGTAAATGATGTCATCAAAAGAATTAGTTATTCATATAATGATATTAACAGGCCCTCCGTCTGACGCCCTGTATGCTATTGATTTAAAAATGATAACAAATAAAATGTAGGACTTGAAAAGGCTCAATAAATGTCATTAAGCATGCCAGTGAGTGAGGTTAAATTACTGTACTGATGGCTTGCAATATGTGGGGGTACTTTTTGTAAATAAATGGTATGTAAGGGCTTCGGGTCCCCCAAAACTTTGTAAACCCGCGTGGGCTATAGCTTGGGGAGCTTGTAGCACTTGACAGTTTCAGTGCGTGTTGCTATTGAGAGGGAGGGGGAGAGAGAGAGAGGGAGAAGCCTCTCCATCGCCCCCTGGAGGAGGAAAGAAAAAAATGACACAGCTGGGCTTTCCCTTGCTGCTCTGAAAAGGACAGAAGTCCCAGAGAAAAGCGAATAGGAAGCAATGGAATTGAAAGTTTATAGATAGCAGCAAAGCTGGGAGCTGAAGAAGTGTATTAGCTGACAAATGAAGGAGAACCAAAAGCTTACAGCACCTGGTATACCCAGGCGGTCTCCCATCCAAGTACTAACCAGGCCCGACCCTGCTTGGCTTCTGAGATCGGACGAGATCGGGCGTGCTTTTTTTTTTTTTTTTTTGCCTTTTTTTTTTAAATTGAAACTATTTTAATTGCAATCTTATACAGTAAATCATAATAAAACAGACATTAAAAGATCATTTCATATTCAAAAACATTAAAACTGTGGTATTTTCCAGTTCATTTCTTTAAAAACTTGACATGCTTTGTCCGTCAGAATTTTGTGCAGCTCACTCAAAATGTTCTCATTTTTATGATATACATACAATTTTTCCACATATCTCTCCGTTTTCCTCTTAAAAATTCCCCATACATCCATCACCATTTTCTCTTTTTTTGCCACAATTCTCCTTTCCCATTTTTCATCAGCATTATACATAGGTTTACTATTTTCTTATTTTCATTGTTCTTATTCTATCCCAACATCATTACTCTGCTCCATTCTGTTTCATTTTCATCCCAGTCTCCAAGTAGTCCTTTAATTAAAACTTCTTTTAAATTCTTTTTAAAAATCTTTTAAAAAATCTTCCAATTCTTGACAATATAAAAACATGTGTTAAAAACTCTCTTCTTCTTTTTGACATACTTTACACATTCCACTTTGTTCCATCCCTATCTTGTTTAAAATGACATCAGAAAAGATTGCTTTGTGCCTTATTAAAATTCTAGACATTCGACTTTTGTTTCTACATACCTTCCTTTCATGTTTCCCCATATTTCATTTGCTTTTACATTTTTGTATTTCTCTATCCAGTATTTGTTTGCTGTTGGTTCTTTAAAAACATTCTCTCTAAAATAATAAATATTTTTCACAATACATTCTTTAAAATTGTAATTTCTTTCACCTATTTTCACATACACTTTATTTGTTTCTTTTTCAAAATTTTCTATGCTTCTTATCCATTCTTTTGGAATCGCCTGTTTAATTATTTCAAGATTTTTCTCAATTTCCCTTCTGTTGTATTCCTCTTTTGCCTCTTCCATTGTGTCTATAACATATTGTTCAGTAAAAAACCTTCTTTAAATTCATATAAAATGTCTCGTACTTTTAAAATCCCAACTTCTATCCATTTCTTATAGTATAAAACCTTCCCTTGACTTAAAATGTTGTTCAAGAAAAGAGGTTGGTTTAAAATGTTTTCCCTTCCATGTGGACTATATTCCACTTGTTTTAAAAAATCCCCCCACGCACTTAAAATTTCTCTATAAAATTCAGGTAAGTTTTCTGTCATCCAAGCTTTTGTTTTCATCTATAAAATCCCATCTCCCATGTTGAAATTACCACATTTGTTTAAAAATATTTCATTGTTTTTTTCCACTCTGCTTTGTTTTCTTTTTCTAAATACTTCTTTACTCTTTTCACTCTTAAACTATTTTTCCTTTGTTCTACATCTATTAAACCCAGACCACCTTTGTCTATTTCCTACAACTGTATTAAAAGCAATCCTCTGTGGCTTACCTCCCCATAAAAAATCAGTAAAACCTCTTTTCTATGCACATCAGCATTTCTAAAGCATGCTACAATTTAGACTCCATTAAAACATTTAAAATCATAATTTTTCCTTTTAATGTTAGTGTTCTTAGTTTCCAGTAATTTAACCTCCTTTTTATATCTGTTAAAAAACCTTCCCACATCTTATCTCTCGCTTTTCTGGCATCTTTCCCCATTAAAACCCCTAAAATCTTGATTTCTTCTACTTCTTTGAAATTGGTGCATTCTGCTAAATCTGTTTCCTTTCCAAATTTTATAAACCATTTTGTATTCATTTACTTTACTACCTGATCCTTCAAAAATTGTTGTACTATTTTCATGGCTTCTTTCACACTCTCTTTTCCTTTTACTATTAATGTAGTGTCATCTGCATATTGAAACATTTTTTTATTTACTTTATTTTCTTCAATCTCAATTCCTTTTATTTTTTCTTCTTCGTTGATAGCTAAGCCCAGGGGTTCTGCCACAAGTGAATATAAAAGAGCTGACAGAGGACATCCTTGTCTTATCGATCTTGTTATTTTAAAACATTCTGTTAAAAAGCCATTACATTTAATTTTTGTTAAAATACCCTTATACAAAATATTTATCCATTTCCTAAAATCTTCTCCAAAACTAAACTTTTTGAGAACTTTGAATAAAAACTGGTGTTCAACTCTATCAAAAGCTTTTTCAAAATCCAGACTTATTATATATCCTTGCTCTTTTTTCTCCTTCATATATTCTATGATGTCTTTTATGCTCATTGTTATGTCTGCTATGTCTCTTCCTTTTATCGCATAGGCCTGTGTTGTTTTAATTATTGTTGGCATCACTTCTTTTAATCTATTTGCTATAATTTTAGTTAAAACCTTCAAATCTGTGTTTAACATTGTGATTGGTCTGTAATTTTTTTAACAATGTCTTTTATCCTTTTTTGTGTATTAATTTCATTAACCCCATTCCCATTCTTTCATTTAGTTCTTCTTTTTGCAGTATTTCTTTAAAAACGTCAGTTAAAATTGGAATTAAAATTTCTTTAAAACATACATAAAATTCACTATTTAAACCATCTATTCCTGGACTTTTCCTTTTGTTCAAGCTTTCTATTGCTTTTCTTATTTCTTCTTCTCTTATTTCTTATTTCTCGTTTTCGCTCCATTTCTTGTATTTTTTTGTATGTCTTTTTCATTTTTTTCTAGTTCTTTGTCCAAGTTTTCTTTTATTGTTTTTTCTTGATGTCTTTTATTCTTTTGTATTATCCTACAGAATGTTAATGTAGATTTTTTAATCAGAAATTTGACATTTTCCCACCATAGTGTTTTTTCTTCATTATAAATCTGGTTTCCTTTTTCCTTTTCTATTATTTCTTTTATTTTTTTAACATAGTCTTCGTTTTTTAAAATGTCACTATTTAATGTCTATACCCCTGGGCCTCTTTGTATTTCATCTGTATTAAAATGAAAAAATACAAATTTATGGTCACTTAAAACAGTTTCATCGTACCTTATATTTTCTATATAAATTTCTATATTTCTTGTGCATAAAACAGTCTATTCTTGATTGGTTTACAAAATTCCCTACTATTTGTCTTCCAGAAAACTCCTTTTTCTTCCCATTTCTTTCTCTCCAAATGTCTATCATTCCTTTTTCCTCTATTAGTGATTTTAGTTCTTTTCTTCCCGTGTCTGATTTAAAAACCATACCTTCTGTTATGTCCTGTCTGCTAAAAACAGTGTTAAAATCCCCGCATACTATTATTTGTTTATAGTTTTTTAAAAACTTTCTTAATGTGTTAAAAAAAAAACTTTTTTCTTTTTACTCTCTTCATTTGGTGCATGCACATTAACTAAAATGATTTCTTTCCCTTCATATTTTATTTCTAAGATCATACATTTTCCTTGTTTGTCTTTATATATTACTTTACTCATTTGCAGTGCATTCTTCTTTATTAAAATTGCTACTCCTCTCCCAGCTTTCGCATCTCCATCACTGTAATAAAAGTCCCCATCCCATTCTTTTTTATATACGTCCATCACCTCATTTTTCCAATTTGTTTCTTGTAAAATAATTATTTCTTCGCTTTTACATTTTTCTTTTACATTCTGAAATTCTTAATTCCATTAAATCTCTTGCTTAAAAGACACACAATTTAAAACCATTAAAAGAACGAAAAAGGAAATAAAAACCGTCATCTTAGTCCTCTTCTTCTCCCAAACCTCTCAAAGAAGAGGAACCTCTCTTCCTCTTCATGTTTTCCAGTCTCTCTGTCTGTTCCCTTGCTTTGTTCTTTAAGATCCTCTTTTTCAATTACATCCAAAATGTTTTTGAAGCTAGAAGTTATGTCCATTGGTGTCCATGCTACCTCCTCCATGCTCTATTCTGGTGACTGTCTGTTTCTGTTTCTTTTTCTTTTTACTTTTCTTTTTTTGCTTTCTCCTCATCCAATGTTATTTCCTCTGTTGTAATTTGTATTGTTTGTGTCATCGTTTGTTCCTCTTCATTACTTTCTTTTTCACTGTTTCCTTCATGCATTTGGCCACTCACCTGGATCTCATCCTCCTCCTCCTCTTACTCCAACATTCACACTTACTTAAATAGTTCTGGCAGTCCGGGTACTTAATGGAATCACAGTCTCGGGCCAAATGTCCCCTTTCCTCACATTTATGGCATTTAAAGTCAGGGCAATCTTTGACCATATGATCTGGGCTCATGCACAGCCTACAAGTCTTAACCTGGTGACTGTGCATCACCCTAAAATATTGCTGACCTTCTGCTGTTTCCAGCCTTGTGCTGTAAGGGAGAGATATCACTTCTCTGGGGAATCCCTTTGATAAATCGTGCTCCGTCTTCTATTTCTGTGCTCGGATATAGCCTTCTTTTAATTTTTGTTATGGGAAATACTTCCCAGCCTTCTAATTTATCTAATATTAATTGATCATCCTGGTAAGCGGGCAAATGCATAAAGGAAACTACATAGTCTCTATTTTGAAGCATTTTCACTACACAGGTTTCTCCTTTTATTATTAGTCCATCCATCAGTTTATCGCATGTTTCTTCATTTTCTAAAGGTAGTTTATAATCTTTGTCCTGTCTAGGCCTTATCGCAAGAACTTTCCCAAGTCCACACTTTTCAGTTACTGCATTAATTGTTTCCAAAACTCTCACCTCTTTAACTTTGTCCACATTTAGAATCACCGTTGCTTCCTTCATGTACTTTTCCCCACTTCTTTGTTGTTGCCTCTCCTGTTGTTGGTTTTCTTGTCATTCTTTGTTTGCCATGTTTTCTTCTCCATCCCGTCCAATGTGGTTTTCCAATTGTCTTTCCCTCGTAATCCAGTGCTGTTTTCTTTATGTCTTTCCCCACTCCTTCCTGTGATGTTTTCCCCATGTGCTTCATCAAACAAATCTGTGCTGTTGCTTTGTGAGTCCATAATTTTCTATCAAAAAAAAAAACTGTGGTAACCACCTTCCAGCCAGCATGTGCTGCTGTCAGGTGGTTTAAAGACAAAAAATCAAAAAATGCCCACCATCACTAAAAAAAATAAAAAAATAAACTCAAAATAACACAAAAAAAGGAGAGCCTCTCTCTCCCGTCTGCAGCCTTACACTTCCTATTGCACTCTAGCTTCCTCTAGCGTGTTCAGGGTGGTATGGCCGTAAGGGAATGTTGCAGTCAAGATCTGGGTATTTAAAAGGCAGCAGCAAGCGCAGCATAGGTCGCATAGACACAAAACCAGGAGGAACAACCTCCTTGTCTTCTCAAGTGTGTATCTGTCAGCCAATATTCAAACTTACGATGACAGCATTTTAACAGAAGTAATAGCACCGATGCTTAGAAAACTTTAAAGAGAGACTGGACTTCAGTAGTGAGAGTGGGGAGGTTGATGCACGGAGTAATGGCGGCGAAATCAAACAAACAAAAAAAATCCAAAGAATAGATCTTGAGAAAATAGAGTTGGTAATGGATCGGAGACTTTAAGAGTGGAGGATAGTGGTGAAGAGGATGATATGGATATAGGATGGACATAAATAGAAGGACGATATGGGGAAAAAAGCATCTAGGAAAAGGAAAAAAGATAAGGAGGACGCATCGGAAAGTTCGCTAGCTAGCAAGGAGGAAGGGGTTGGAGAAAAGACCAATTTAGGATTTAGGATAATATTAAGATTCAAAGAAGTAATGGGAGCTTAAAATAAATCACATGTTGACACATGAATTAAAGAAACAAGTAGCTGAAATAGCATTCGCAAAGGTGCTTCAGGATGGGGCGTTATTGATTGCGTGCAAAAATGAAGAACAGAAAAATAAGGCAATGAAGTTAAAAACAGTGGGGAAGCAGGTTGTTACGAGTAGTAAGATTATAGGTCAGAATTCATGGGTATTTGGCGTGATTGGTGTGACAACAGAGGAATTAAAAAAGAATCTTGATGGAGGTAAAGTCATAGACGCAGTTCAATTGAAGATAAATAGAAAAGGAAGAAGATTGGACAGTCTTTCAGTGCGCATTAAATTTAAAGGAAGGGAAATGCCAGATAGAGTCAAAATGGGATTCATCAGCTACCCTGTTAGAGAATATAAAGCGCCTCCAATGAAATGTTACAACTGTCAGAGGTACGGTCATACAGCGGCTCTATGGAAATTTGGAATTTGGAAAGCGTGAAAGAGTTGAGTTGAAATGTTGCAACTGTGGAGGAGGACATAATGCTGCATATACGTCATATATAACCATATACTTCATCAAGATGGCGCCAACCATGGCCGCCATGTTGCGAGCTCCTAGCAAACTTTGTGTTTTTTATGTTTTATTTTTGTTGTTTTTCGTGCTGGATGTACACACTCTCATTACCTACGACAGACACACTTCGGGTAATTTGCTCCCTTGTTGCACATCGAAAACTGGACTTTGAGTTTTTTAACGATGCTCTGTTTACAAACACAGCAAAAGAGCCCTTTATCTGGGTCACACAACCGATGCCGCGAAGGAAACGCAACCGGAAAAGAAGAAAGAGAGCCGGCGTCCTCGTTAGACTGAGGCGCCGTGGATTTTGACCTCCGCTCCCACCATTCAGCTGGCTAACATTCAGTCACTGGACAACAAACTTTGCGAGCTATAGACGCGCATTTCCTTCCAACGGGAATCAAGAAACTGCTGCATTATCTGCCTTACAGAAATCTGGCTATCTGCGGAGGTACTAGACACAGCTGTTGTAACTTCGGGGTTCTCAGTGAACCTCGCGGATCCGTGTGTGGTTCCGTGTGATGGATGCAGAGAGAGAGAGAGACAGTAGAACATGTAATAATTAGTTGCAATAAATACACAGAGGAAATAAATGTTAATTAATCTACAGATAAATGATGAACAAATAACACTGAAAGAATTTTTATATCCGGCCGACCTCTCAGGTATGATGGCATATCGTGGCACGTCTAGTGTGAGACCGAATTCAACATCAGCACTTCCCACTGCATGCAGACCCACAGAGACACGCTGGAGAGCGAACTGCTGTTCTGACTTTGGTAGTAGCTTTGATAAGAGCGGACACGCGGAAAACAAAAGCCTTTTACTAAATAGACTGATCCAGTCTGGGGTGACAATGCATCCTCTTTTTCCCGGACACGTTCGCGATTCTGCTTTCGATATTAATTGTATTTGCTTTTGCACTACTTTATGGCAAACTTTGGCTGCTGCTGCTTAATCTCTCAGCAGCACCAACAATACAGCAGAGAGAGAAAGAGAGCAGATTTGAGCTGTCAGAGGCACACATGGACAGTAAGATTTTTTTTTACTTAACACACTGAAAAGAAACACCCTGTCAGGTTAAAGGTGTTAAATGCTAAAAGTTTTTATTTGTCTATTAAATAAGAATAATTACACATTTTGTTGCTTAGGGCCATTAAAGTTTAATAGAAAAGATGGTAATACTTTGGAGCAGAAGGAAACTTTAATTCATAGAGGGATTCCTAAATTCAGGTCTTTTTTTAAAAAACCCAGAAAGATAAAGTGGTTTCATAAACAGTGTCAGCTTTGCACATGAGTTTGTAGTTGTGTCTTTCTTTATATTGTCGTACTTTTCCCATATGGGAAGTAGGGTGGAATCTGTGGGATATATATTATGCAAATAAATTAATTTTGATAAATATCATTATTCTTAAAAGTCACATTATTTTATGTGCTGTGGAGAAAATTTGTGTTTCAATCTAGCTACTGCAAGCCTATTTAATAGTAAATTAAATATAATAAGATAAATATAATCTTATGTTAACTGTTCATGTGAATGTTTGCACTAACTATACTGCACATTTTTTTAACTTAACAATAACTTAATAATAACTCCCTATTTTTGATGGCTAGTGTGAAAGGGATTTTTAGCTTGAAACTGGATAAAAAATTTAACAAGAAGCTGCCTAGGCATGTCAACAACTGAAGATTTGATTCAGATCTGTTTAGAGAAGCCTTCATTAAAGCACTTTGATCCCAGTCCAGCTGTGGACCGCTATCTAAACTCCAAACAGCTAACATTATAAATAATTATTAATGTAGAATGTAAGGTCCAGAATGTAATTTTAAGTCTTGGTTGTGTTATTAAGATGCAAAGCAATGTGTGCTCATGTTTCACTTGAAGGAAATCACGTTATTTTTTCACATATCTCACTTTGCTCCTCTCTGTCCTATACCTGCTGTAGGTGAGCCATTTGAACGAGTTTTGGTGGACTGTGTCGGTCCTCTTCCTCGTGCAAAATCTGGTTGCCAATATCTAGTAACCGTTATGTGCGCCGCTACTCGATTCCCAGAAGCGATTCCTTTAAGGAATATAACTGCTAAATCTGTCACAAAAGCGTTAACAAAATTCTTCACAACTTTTGGATTGCCAAAAATTGTTCAAACAGACCAGGGTTCAAACTTTTTTTCTCGCGTGTTTAAAAACTCACTAAAAGCATTAGGAGTTTCTCATGTTGTGTCAAGAGAGTATCACCCAGAGTCGCAAGGAGCTTTAGATCGTTGGCATCAAACAATAAAATTTGTTCTCCGTAAATTCTGCGTTGAAACTGGAAACGAATGGGACGAAGCCGTTCCTTTTATTTTATTTGCAATGCGTAAATCGCGACAAGATTCCCTAGGAGTTAGCCCATCTGAGTTGGTGTTCGGTTATGAAATTCGAGGACCAATGAAGATGCTAAAGGAGGAATTCCTTGGTACCAGTCCTTGTAAGACTAATGTGATTGACTTTGTTTCTCGTACGCGGAGAAACAGTGGAGCGCTTGCTAGGGAAGCTCTTTCAGCTCTTTCACTCTCTCAATAGAAAATGAAGCGTTTCTATGATCAAAAAACAGTGGTGCGTAATTTTTTGCCAGGTGAGAAAGTGTTGATTTTAATTCCTACCCCTGGGTCTGCTCTGACTGCGAGGTTTTCTGGTCCGTACTTTGTGAAAAGTAAGGTTGGTGAAACGGGCTATATAATCCATACTCCTGATCGGAGGAGAAAGACTCGTTTTTGCCATGTCGATATGATTCAGTCATATGTCGACCGTGCTGATACTGAGACCGTTAGTGTTTTTTGCAGCTGAGTGTAAACCAGCGACTGACATAAAGGAGGGTGTGTCTTTGCTGACTCGCACGTTACCTGAGGATGTGGATGATGGCTTTAGTATGCCGATATAAGTGTTAAACGGTGGATTAATGAAAAACTCAGAATTGTTACTAACTTCTCCTGACGCATGACATCGATGATGGAGATGCATTACCGATTATGCAACATGCTTATCGCTGTCCAATAAATAAGAGAGAGGTAATGAAAGCCGAAGTTGATTATCTTTTGCGAAATGGTTTTGCTGTTCCAAGTAGTAGTTCGTGGAGCTCTCCATGCGTATTAGTGCCGAAAGCTGATGGATCTTTTCGTTTTTGTACAGATTTTCGAAAAATTAATGCTGTTACTGTGCCTGATGCGTTCCCATTCCCCGTATTGACGACTGCATCGATAATCTTGGTGCTGCGAAATAAGAATCACGAAATTAGATCTCTTAAAAGGTTATTGGCAGACATTACTATCGGAGCGCGCATCTAATATCTCTGCGTTTGTGACTCCGGACGCATTTCTACAGTATACGCGGATGGCATTCGGTTTGCGAAATGCACCGGCAACTTTTCAGCGTTTAATGTCGATCGTGTTGGGTGATGTTCCAAACTGTAACATCTACTTGGACGATGTAGTAATTCACTCTCTGACTTGGTCTGAACATCTTTCATCCCTTTCTGATGTTTTTCATCGTTTATCTGCTGCCTCCCTCACCTTGAATCTCAAAAAGTGTGAGTTCGCTAAAGCTTCTGTTACCTATCTAGGTAGGCAAGTGGGAAATGGGTTTGTGAAGCCCGTAGATGTAAAAATCTCTGCGATCTCAGAGTATCCTGTACCTGCTACGAGACGAGAGTTGCGTCGATTTCTGGGTATGGTGGGATTTTACCGTTGCTTTTGTAAAAACTTTTCAAGCGTGGTAGCTCCGTTAACGCAATTGTGCAGTTCAAAGATTGAGTTTTGTTGGACTAATGACTGCCAACAGGCATTTTTGTCTGCAAAATCCCTTCTTTGCAGTGCTCCTGTTCTCTCCGCTCCTGACATGTCTCGTGCGTTCCAGCTGGAGGTGGATGCTAATGCCGTGGGAGCGGGAGCTGTTCTTCTCCAGGAGGGTGCTGACGGAGTGGTGCATCCTGTATCCTATTTTTCTGCTAAGTTTAATCGACATCAGTTAAACTATTCCACCATAGAAAAAGAAACCCTGGCACTACTCTTAGCATTGAGACATTTTGATGTCTATGTTTCAGGTAGTTACTATCCAGTTATTGTCCATACTGACCATAATCCTCTTGTCATTTTTTCCATTGGGAAAACAAGGACGGGAGAAAACAAAACTTTCTTTCTTCAGGGGGGGGGGAGGTGTCACGGTTTATTCTTTATTTAGACTTCCTTCTATATTATTATTATTATTATTAATGGGGTTTGCCATAGGCAAAGTCCATTCTTACTATTGTGCCTGGTTTATTATTCTTCTTCCTTCTTCTTCTTCTTCTTCTTCTTCCTTCTTCCGTCCTATTTTTCGGCGCGTAACTAGTCCCGCAGCTTTCGTCCCAGACCCTTGAAAGTGGCCTCAAATCGTGCGGTCTTATCGGGAATGGTGTGCTATGACTTTTATAAGGGGTGGGTGGTTTTGGGGCCCCGCAGGGGCCCCAAAACCACCCCCCAAAACGCATTGACTCAACATTACGCCCAACTTTGACAGATTATAGCGCCAAGTGTGAAATTCATAGAAATATGGGATTTACAGCATCTGTAGGGGGTTGCAGCCTAAGTGAGAACATACCCCGCAAGGGGGTATAAGTTGCACCCCTGGGGCTCTAGGACGTCCCAAAGTGCTCCCATTGACTTACATTGGCCCATTGACTCCCATTCATTTTTCTAGAAGAGCACCAAACGCGCCGCGAAATGGGCCGACCTTTAACACGTTATAGCGCCAAGTGTGAAATTCGTAGAAATATGGGATTCGCAACATCTGTAGGGGCTTGCAGCCTACATGAGAACATACCCCGAAAAGGGGTATAAGTTGTACCCCTGGGGTGCTAGGACGTCCCAAAGGGGTCCCCATTGACTTTACATTGCCCATTGACTCCCATTCATTTCTTGACTCACATGTCAATCACATTACATAGCAGTGTCATAGACTTAGGGGTTGGCTTATTTGACTGAGGCAACCAATCAGCATCTCAATATGATTTTGAAGCTCACAAGCCACGCCCCCCCAAACCATTTGAAGACCCTTAATAACTGCCCCATTGACTTAACATGGGGTGGGACGTCCCATTGCACATCCCATTGACTTCCATTATAAAGGTCACACATCTATAACATTACATAGGAGTGTCATAGAGAAATGGGGGTGGGCTCATTTGACATAGGCAACCAATCAGCATCACTATATGATAATGAAGCTCACAAGCCACGCCCCCAAACTGGTCCCATAGACTTCTATTATAATAAGGCTAGATGCATATCTTTGCATAGCAGTGTCATACAGACTTGGGGGAAGGCTCATTTGACTCTGACAACCAATCAGCTTTTCAATATGATAATGAAGCTCTTAAGCCACGCACCCAAATCCATTTAAATACCCTTAATAACTGTTCCATTCACTGCCATTTTAACTGGTCTACATGCATATCTTTGCATAACAGTGTCCTATAGACTTAGGGGTTGGCTCATTGGACTCAGACAACCAATGAGCTTTTCAATATGATAATGAAGCTCACAAGCCACGCCCCCAAACTGGTCCCAAAGACTGCCATTGTAACTGGTCTACATGCATATCTTTGCTTAGCAGTGTCCTATTGACTTGGGGGTTGGCTCATCTGACTAAGACAACCAATGAGCATCTCAATATGATAATGAAGCTCACAAGCCACGCCCCCAAACTGGTCCCATAGACTGCCATTATAACTGGCCTACATGCATATCTTTACATAGCAGTGTCATAGAGACATGGGGGTTGGTTCATTTGACTTAGACAGCCAACCACATTCAAGTTCACTCTGTAACCTCGCCCATAGCAACAAAACAGAGTACCCTAGCAACCATTCATCAACCGCTATATCTCAGCATCGGAACATCGTAGACACTTGGGGATTGGCTCGTTTGACTCATGCTAGCAATCGGAACTTCCTATATGCTACTCATGCTAGCAGTGACTAGCTACATGCTAATATTGACTAGCCATGTACTGTAACTTGCTAGAAATGCTTACTAAGTATAAATATTTTATCAGGCATGTATGTGAGGCTTGCCTAGTAACCACCCAGGGTACCCTAGCAACTGCCTAGCAACCACCCAAATTACCCTAGCAACCGCCTAGCAACCACCTAGCAACCGCCTAGTAACGCCTTAGTAAGGGCCTAGCGACCACTCAGGATACCTTAGCAACCGCCTAGCAACGCCTTAGCAACCACTCAGAATACCCTAGCAACCACCTAGCAACACCTTAGCAACCACCTAGCAACCACTTAGGACACCTTAGCAACCGCCTAGCAACACCTTAGCAACCACCTAGCAACCACTCAGAACACCCTAGCAACCGCATAGCAACCACTCAGGACACCCTAGCAACCACCTAGCAACCACTCAGAACACCCTAGCAACCGCCTAGAAACTTACCTTTCCAGTGCTATTGCCCAGTTTAGTACCATTTTGTACCCCATCGATTTGCCACGCAAACCCCATTCACATTTCCTTTAGGAAATGTACAATTCTAGTTATTATTATTATTCTCCGTGATTTTGTGTTGTGGTGGAGATTGTTTTACTAGTTGTTTTTTCTTTTCTTTGAGGCTGGCTCCACCTTGCACCTGCCCCTAATTCGGCTGGTTGCCTTTACAAGCTAAAGCTGAGTGTGTGTCGGGGTGGCTCTTGTTTTCCAGCGCTTGTTTTTCTGACTGATCTACCCGATCTTCTCTCTCTTTGGAGAGTATGACCCGTACTTGCTGAGAATCTCTCTGTATCTTGCCCTGATGAAGGTCCAAAACTTCTGTGCGCATCTTGTGCAGCCACTGCTGAGGAGCCATGGTGGTGTTGTGCCGTTTCTTTGATCTGTTGATCTGTTTATTTATACTTTATCTATATATTTCTTTATGATTTATGTTTTGTTTGTTTGTTAAAGTAATTGCTTTCACTAAGATATTGTTTAATTAATAATTTATATTTCTGTTCCCACCTTAATTAAATAGGACACATATGTTCTGGTCTCTAAATAAATAGAGAATTGGATTTCTGGTTTCTGTGTCCTTTTATGTTGCTAACCCCTTCCCTAGATGAGCCTTAAAAACTGGGGTCCGTAACAATAGAGAAACACTGCCGTCGCACACAGAGAGACGCACGTGCTGGTCAAGACTGCGTGTGTGTGTGTGTGTGTGTTTACAGCAGTTTGCCTGATAAATATGGATTTGTAGCTAAATTGTTAGCGATGGCGAATATCATTTCCCGTTGTTTACATCTTTGTCACAACATACCGTTAATGCTAGACACTGTACATGTCATTATAAATTTTAACAAATAAAAACACTTACAGGTCGTGGCTCCGTTGTCTCTGTATAGTTGCTCCATCTTTGAGGAGATTTTAGCTGAATCCAGCACTGAACTGAGAGAGATTCTGGAAGCTGTGTTTTGTCAAATCATGCTTGCTATGTATTTTATAGTTCTCTGGAACATAATTAATATTGCACTATTGTGTTTGGGTCATGTCATCTGGAAGCCCAAATACAGAAACGGAAGAGCTCTGTGGAAATAGCAGGATGGCATTTCTCTCTCTGCTGTAAAGTTACAGCGCCTCTGGCCACGGCCCTTAGCTGCGCAGTGTGTGTGCGTGGTAAACAAACCTTTGTGATCTCACAGGGGGCGGAAGTATTTTTGTAGTCCCCAAAATTTGTTCAATGTAGGCTTTGCTAAGCTAACTCTATAAAAATCTAAGTCTCCCTTTGCATTGAACTTTTGGGCATTTTACATTCAGAAATGCTGTTTATGTTCATACAGCTACATTACACATCAACTAAAGTTTTAAATATGATATTGTAGTGGAACACCCCTTTAAATATTACTTAAGCTGTTGTTACAGTAAAATAAAACCTAGTCTACTTATTGTATTCAAATAACTGATACTGCTTAGCTTTTAAAGATCTCGGGCCCTATCATACACTCGGCTCAATGTGATGCAAGGATAGGCTTGCTAGTTTCAGCTTGGCGCAAGAGTCGTTTTGATGTTTTGCACCATGCTGTTTAAATAGCAAATGCATTTGCGTTCATATGTGCACCCATAGGCGTTCTGGTCTAAAAAGGGAGGCGTGTTTAGGTGCTATTTTGAGAAACTATAATAGATTTTTCAATAGACCAGAACAAAGCTGGTCTATTGTCCAGCACAGAGCACGTTAGTCATGCGCCTCGCTTACACACTGCTTAATACACACAAGATGTAGAGCAATACGCAAATATCTTTACATATGAAAAAGAATGAAAATATTAAGGATATATATATATATATATATATGATATTATATTAATATAAAGACTTACAATATTACAAAACATTATTTCTAGCCAACATAAATATAAAAACCACTGCCTTCATGCATTCTTCATCTCGGGAGGCTTTTTCAGTTTATCCATAACAATTTACTTTTGTATAATGTTATTATTATTAGCAGTATTATTTATTATATGCGTATTTATAATTGTTTTATTAAAAACAAGCTTAGATTTGTTAAGTATGTAGTACACTTTTCTATATACACCCCATACACCCTGAAATTGAACTAAAATGTGTTTTTAACATACTATATTTTAAAAAATATAATTAGTAATACACTTGAACCCTAATTTTAAACATTTATAAATATTTTTAAGAATAGTATAAAGTATAAAAGTTATTGTGAAAGAAGTGAAAATAAAGCACTTTTTAATACAGTATTTAGCACACCTCACAATTTGTATATTCTTATAATATGTTACTATTATACTTATATAAGTATAAGTATATAGTATATATCACTTATATGATATATACTATATATCATAAATATATTGATAAATGTTTAAAATTAGTGTATTTCTAGTTGTAACTAAAGTATTTTTTTAAATACAGATATAGTATGTTAAAAGCACATTTTAGTTCAATTCCATGGTTTCTCAAAATAGCACAGTTGAGTACACTTAAATGGTATTAAGTTCATCTTAACATACTTAATGCTATATTTTTAGTACATTAAGTACAAAATTAGTGCGTTGAAAAACTAGCACTTTTAGTTAATTACTGAAAAGTATACTTAATGTTATTTAAAGTGAATTTGATCACCGTTTTTTCACATTTTGAACATTTTTTTAAATGTATTACAATTGTACTTTAAACTATTCTTAAGTATATTTATAAATGCTTAAAATTAGGTTTCAGTGTATTTGTAGTTGTAAATAAATATACTTTTTAAAATACAGATATAGTATGTTAAAAGCAATTTTTTGTTCAATTTTAGGGTGTCTCAAAATAGCACAGTTGAGTACACCTAGATGGTATTAAGTTCATCTTAACATATTCTTATTACTATTTTTAGTACATTAAGTACAAAATTAGTGTGTTGAAAATAGAGCACATTTAGCACATTGAAATTAGTACTAAGTATACTTAAATAAGGTGTATTTAAGTGCACTTTTTTTTTTTTTTTTTACCTGGGTAAGCGCACCACCTCAGAGGTGGGACCAAGTCATTGTTTGGCAAGTCACAAGTAAGTCTCAATTCATTGCCCTCAAGTCCCGAGTCAAGTCCCGAGTCAAGACAGGCAAGTCCCGAGTCAAGTCCCGAGTCAAAGGCAACAAGTCTCAAGTCAAGTCCAAAGTCCTGCAGTTTGATTTTCGAGTCTTTTCGAGTCTTTTTAACAGAAAAATAAAATATATACAGATTAGGTATGGTTGTAAGATCTGTATTAATTAAACAAACCTTTTTTTATGAAAGAACATCGCTCAGATATATAAAAATACAAATGCAATTTTCTGAAAAAGTACTGAACAGTGCTGCGTCTCGTCTACACAGCATAATGCACAAGAACGAGTTCCACCAAAAAAAAGACTCCATTTTGCCTCACATCACACAGAAATTGCAGGTCTACTGCTGTCTAATTCATTAAGTTTAGTTGTGCTATATTATGTCTTCGGTGATCAACTTGTGATTAACCAAAATTACATAACCTCAATGTGGTAGCAGTAGACCAACTCCTGTATATGCTGCAAAGTTAAATTGAGTGAAATTGGAATTTTGTCAATTGAATCTCGTGTGTGCTAAAGAGATGGAGTTGCAAATCCGTCTAGCAGCAATGTAAAATGGTAGCACATATTGTTAATGAAGTAGGCTACTTCATACAAACAATAACGTTGTTTTCTTCACATAACGTTGAAGAGCTTTGCTCTCTACCTTGTGTGATGCTCGTGCACGGATTTCCTCTGTTTGTGGACAAAACTGATTGCGACTTCTCAAATATACGCTGCTCACGCGCAAATTTTCTCTCGCTCTCAAATATGCACTGCTCACACACACATTTTCTTGAGAGCTCTCAGAGATTATATGCAAACTCACAATTTGTGTCGTGTTCCCTCTTCCTTTCATGCTTTTTGATATGATTCATATTGCTGCACTGTTTAATAACAATAACCAAAATACTAAAATAGACTTACATATTAAATGTTTAATCTAATTAACCATAACACTTTTGGTTGTTTTATATGATGAGATATTTTCAGTTTCAAACACTTAAAGACAGAGAATAGACCAGTGGTGCCCCCCTGAAAATTTGCTTAAGGGGGGCCAGAAGAGGCCAGCTACGTCAGTGGCACCAATCAATCCACAAAAATTTAGTGGCTGCTATTTATTTATTGAAATATTGCATTGTATTTCATTTATGTAAGTAGATTTAAATAAATAATGTCAACAGCAAAATCATATCGGGGTGGCCACAGGGGTGGCTTGAGTTTACACAGGGGTAACACCCCTTGTAAAGGGGTTTACACCACTATAAGGCACCCCTGGAATAGATGTTGGATGTAAAGAATACATTTTATTTTAAAAGCATTTAAACAAAAACTAATGCAAGCAGAAATGTAACTGTGATAAAAATAAGGAAACACTTGATAAGGTATTATAGCCTACTGTACTATTCACTCTTCAAATAAATCTCACTATCAATCTCATTTTATCATGGCAGCTAAAATAAAGTAAACTAGTGTCTGCTGGCTTCCACTTTGCTGATGAGATTGTGGAGGACATTTTCCATGTCATCCTCTTCATTTTGAGGAAAGCTGTTCCACAGGGCCCCTGAACACGTATATTGGCATGTACTGTGTTTTGAACAGTAGCCTACTACAGTAAAGAACTTCAATTGATCAGTTGTGGTAATACTATAGTTGCTATGGTAACACAAGTGTAATATAAACAAATTACCCAGTGCTGTATTACTTTACAATATAGGGTATTTTATACTACAAATCACTACACTTTACTGTAGTAAAACTACACTTTGTGTTATTTTATCTGTTCACTATTGGTAATGCTACTGTATTATGAAGCATTCATTAACAAGTCGTAAATAATACTAGCCTAAAACATAAGTATAATACAAGTATACAACAAGTATAATACTCAAAAACACTAGAATTTATTAAAGAATTTACCTTAACCTTTTAGTTTTTTGTGTATTGTTAATAAATAGTAAAGCAAGAAAGAAACCATATCAACATTCTTGGAATAACCCTTCGCTAAGCCTCGCCCTCCTTAGTTACTGCTGCTACGCCTGTCAAGCTTTCATGCCTGGCACATCTATTACAGTGTGTATGCGCAGGTGTCAGACATTCCCAAGGATTTAATTAGTCATTTTTGGCAAACAGGTGAGATATCTGAGAAAGCCAGACAAAAGAGGACTGCAGTATACATTACAGGGGTATATTCACAACATAATAGCAACTGATTAGAAAATAATTTTATCAAAATTGAAGCAAGGTTAGCCTAGCCACCTCATACGCTGAACATTCAACAGCATAGTTCATGCACAGCAGGAGAGGTGAAATTATAAAATAATCTAATAACCTAAGAAACTGATGGATTTGTGCCGAATATTAGCATCATTGACCCATAACAGTGTACAGTACCTATTACTGTCAGCATGTTTGTGTGCTCTTTATCCAGTTTTTATTCAAATTTGCAGTTAAGTGGAAGAAAAAAAATTGAAATGCAAATCAAAGTATAAATAACAGAAGTGAACAAATAGATTTTTCCTACCAGCAAATATTAGTGTATGTATTTATATGCGTTACAATAGCGAGGGTTTAAACTAAGCAGTGCTCATAATATCGAGTGGAAAAAAAGAAAAAGACCGCTGGGAAACATAACCTGCTTTGTTTTTTTTTTGTTTTTTTATAAGAAACACAGTTTAGATCTGTTTAGGATAAGAGGAGTGTGAGTTATTGCCACCTATCACTGAATGTGAATATCGAAAACAAAACCAACTTAGCTTAACTCCTTTACCGCCCCTCACACAGCTTGATCCACGCTGGCATTTCTCCTCTTGGGCTTTGGTTTTGAAAAGGGAAAAAATCCCACCACCCAGTCCAAACTTTTAGGATGGCGGGTGTCAGATTTGCACAATCCAATTGCGCAACGATTTGGCTTGTTTCCCTCGCTCGAAAGCTTGACAGAGCCCCTGCCCGTAGCTACGATTGGTAAGCCGCGATTGGTGGGTGGCGGTTTTTGGGCGTGGCTTAGCGAAGGGTCAGTTTAGCAGGAGGATCCCGTGAGAGCAAAAGCACTAAAGGTATGAGACGCCATCGTAAACAAAAGTCAAGCGAATGCAAAGAGACTGAATGCACGAGAGAGAGAGAGAGAGAGAGAGAGAGAGGTGTATGTTGTATGTGTGAGAGAGAGAGAGAGGGAGAGAGAAAACGAGTATTGGCACGCGAGTATTGGCTCGATCTCAAGTTCAAATTCAAATTCTCTCTGCGTTCGCTTGACTTTTGTCCGCTCCGGCGCCTCATAGTAGTCACGTTGGATACTGTGGAATCAAAACAATCTACCGTGCTTTGATTGGATGTCATGCCGAAAGCGCGCATGCTCACACACACACGCGCGCATGCTGTCACACACACACGCGCGCATGCTGTCACACACACACATAAACGGGGGGGAGAGAGAGAGAGCGGTCCATGTCAACATACTTTTTTATCTTTTGGGCTTTTCATGGAAAGCAGCAAGTCTTTACAAGTCAATAGGGGCAAGTCCTAGTCAAAGTCCAAGTCATTTATGTTCAAGTCCAAGTCGAGTTGCAAGTCTTTTTATATTTTGTCAAGTCGAGTCTAAAGTCATCAAATTCATGACTCGAGTCTGACTCGAGTCCACACCTCTGCACCACCTTAACAGATACTACATACGCCTGTGATGCTGTCAATTACAACATAACATAAATAGACTGACTGCATTCAAAGGCGCTCATATTATTGCGCTATGACAAGAAATAATATAGATCGCGCCACAAAACACATGAAAACTAAAGTAACGAGGGTGATTTTAAAAATGTAAGAGGTAGAAAGTACAGATATTTGTGTAAAAATGTAAGAAGTAAAAGTAAAAATTTGTCAAAAAAATAAGTAGCGGAGTAAAGAACTGATACCAGAAAAATCTACTAAAGTACAGTAACAAGTATTGTACTTTGTTACTTCTCATCTCTAGTCTTTTTCTCATACTTTTCATATAACACATACAGCAATCCATTCTGTGCTTATTGGATGGGATTTTATGATCCAGCCTTTTGGTACATTTGATATACCGCATAAGCAGCTATAACTGTATACGTCTTTTAAACAGTTTGCTGCAATTATAAATTGCACATGTCTTGAGGTAGATCATTATGATGTGATTTACCTTCTATGTGCTATTTGATTAGACAGGAATCACAGGGCTGCTTTTTCTATTCCATATAGACAAGAAAAAAAAGTAGTGACTACAGGTTGAAGGAAAGTAGTGGAGTAAAAGTACCAATACAGCAGTAAAAATGTACTCGAGAGAGTAAAAGTACACATTTATAAAACTACTCAGTAAATTACAATTTCTGAGAAAAACTACCGAATTACAGTAATTTGAGTATTTGTAATTAGTTACTTTACACCACTGGGTGTAGCACACACTCTAAGGCTGTACTCACACTAGGTACAGTTGCCTCGAACCGGGCCAAAGCACACTTGTCCCCTCTCCCGTCTCCCCCGACGGCCCGCGCTCACACCATATCGGGCCTCGGCAAACTTACGTCATCGCTGCTGCTCTTTTCAGTGAGAAGCACTCTCTATGGCAAGCCTTTTTAGCATTTAAATCTTTGTTCTGACTCCATAAATATATTTAGAGATATCTCTTATTATATTTTGACTAGTCATAATTATAATTCCACTACTCAGAATGACAATAGAGATATCTGCAATTACAATTGTACTAGTACGAAATCAGATTGGAGATATCTGCAAATATATTGTGACTAGTCATATTCCTCCATTGACTTCCATTGAAAAATATTTGCAGATATCTCTAAATGAGTTTTGATTAGTCACAATTGTAATTAGAGATATATCTAACTGAGTTTTTACTAGTCATAATACATTTAGAGATATCTTTAATTCGTCATATTTAGAGATATTTACAAATATATTTGAAGATATCTCTAATTAATTTACTAATAGTCGGATTACAGTTGTAGATATCTTGAATTGGATTTTTGACTAGTCAAAGTTCATTTGGAGATATCTCTAATTACAATTGTGACTAATCAAAATTAATTTAGAGATATCTGCAAATATTTTTCAATGGAAGTCAATGGAGGAATATGACTAGTCAGTCATAATATATTTGCAAATATCTCAAATCTGACTAGTCGAATTGTAATTATGACTAGTCAAAATATAATTAGATATCTCTAAATATATTTATGGATAGTCAGAACAAGGTTTAAATGCTAAAACGGCTTGCCATACGCTCTCACCCAGTAGCACAGTGGAGATTTCTCCATAAAGTTAACCTCCACTCCACAGCTGCCCTGTCCTGACCTATTCATGCATCTCAAAGGACCGAGCTGTCCCGGGAGAAGATTGCTAATATACAGAATTGGACTCAAGGCCTTCTGGGCGTTCAAAGCATTTGCAGACCTGGACAGATTTGTCCAGCCCATCACCTCCTTGTGCTGCAAAAGGGATTAATTCTCCCTATGAGCTATCAACCAAGGCTGAACCTGGACGAGGGCATCCCGCGAGTCACTTTTAACACACAAGGCAGGGATAGTTTGTCCCAATTGGAACGTAGCCAAGGCAGAACCTGGACGAGGGCATCCCACGTGACACTTTTAACACACAAGTTAGGGATAATCTGTCCCAATCGGAACGTAGCCAAGGCAGAACCTGGACGCAGCAGGCATACAGCGTTGAACTAAGAAGACAGGGCTCATTTTTGTCCCTACTGAATCTACTTTTACCACACAGATAATAAATAAAAGGAATAATGAAGACACTGAACACCATTTGACCGTTAAGTTGTACAATATTTATTTAGGACGATTCAGAGTCTTCTGTTTGTTCGAGTGGGCGAGCGCCCTGGCTTTTCCCCCTGGCAGGGCGCCATGGCAGCGTCCTCCTGCTGGTTCCCTCCTGGTAAAGAGACACATAAAGGGCAGTCAGCCAATGCCACAAGTTCTGCTGTCCACGCCAAAGAGAATCTGATTTTTACCAGGGGAGAGACGGGAGTCTCTGTCCTCTTGCGCCCTTTCCGCGGGGGGCTTTCAGTGCCCGCTGCCTCCCCATCCTCCTCCTCCTCCACCAGGGCCCTTTCAAACAGTCTGCTGCGCTCGCGTGCTTGGAGAGGTCCGAGGTGAAGTGCGTAGAACTTATCTGAGGTTGAAGTGTCATGGCACATGAATTGCGCCACCTTGCGGCGATCCTCTGAAGAGTGTGCATTCTTTGCCTGCGTCGGAGAGAGACAGAAGCTTGATTAGGATCGAAGCCGCCGCTGGTAGTTACAGGGGCGTCACAATGCCTACTCACATGGGTCGCGATCGCAGTCCGTACGTCAATAAAGGTGGGTTTGCCTGGAAGGCCCATATTGACCTAAGCAGACTGAAAGTACTTGTTCAGGGTCCGACAAGGACTGGCTCTGGAAGTGAAAAAGAAATAGGTAGCCTGGCTCCCTCCGGGGAGACCAGCCCGCAGCGCCAAAAACCTGCGGAACCAGCTGTATTCCTCCCTGTTTAGGGACAGCTGCGCCGCCCCGAAGGCTCTGTTTGTTTTGTGCGTGGTAATCTGCCGTCAGAGAACAAGCAGTGAGTGAGAGAGCATGCTACTGGTGACCCCCACCTTACTTGCGCCATACTCACGTTAATGACATAAGCAGACTCGTCGGGGCTTCTGGAGGCCTCTTCAACCTCCTGGATTGTGAGATTCTGGAAGACTCCACAGCGGTGCCCAGAGATGGAGGTTAGGTAGCCAGTCAGAAAGCCATAGAAGCGCCACTGTTGCCTAGTGCTTGGGTTGGATTCGAGGCTATCTGGTGAAGGACATTAGACAGATTAGACCACCGACGGTTCTATTTCCTCTCTGGGTCACCAACAGCTCTTGGCTGCTGGTGACCTGTTCTCCGGGGCGCCAGCAGCTCAACCAAGAGCTGCTGGTGGCCCGGAGAGGAAATGTTCGTTTCTTCTTCAGGGGCACCAGCAGTTCTTGGTTCACCCAGCCACGTCTGTCTGCCCTTCTCCCCCGCGAATGGGACTCATTCAGGGGGAAGGGGGGCAGACAGACGTGGCTGGATGAACCAAGAACTGCTGGTGACCCAGAGAGGAAATTAAACCTAGGCCACCAGCAGCCGTTGGTTCATCCAGCCACGTCTGTCTGCCCCCCTTCCCCCCGAATGAGTCCCATTGGCGGGGGAGAGGGGCAGACAGACGTGGCTGGATGAATCAAGAACTGCTGGTGACCCAGAGAGGAAATTAAACCCAGGCCACCAGCAGTTGTTGGTTCATCCAGCCACGTCTGTCTGCCCCCCTTCCCCCCGGATGAGTCCCATTCGCAGGGGAGAGGGGCAGACAGACGTGGGTGAACCAAGGGCTGTTGGTGCCCTGGAAGAACGAACAGGGGGAATTGTTGGAACGGCGGAAGGCTGGCTTACCTAGCAGGGCGGAAATTTTCCTCCCAGCGGTCCGGTGACAGCGCACTAGGCTGGCCTTGGGGATCAGTCAGCTTTCCTTCGCCTGCTTGGTCCGTACCTCGTGCACGACGACACGCCGGTGTATGCCGCGAATGAGGGCTCTGACCTCCCGTCGAATCAGAACCAGAGCCGTGCTGGAGAGCCGACAGGCGGCCGGCGGCGTTTCCGATTGGGAGTCCAGGAATTGGGCCACGTTCTTCAGATAGTGCTGCCTGGTGGGCTCGGCCATCTGCGTCTGACCTAGCAGGGCGGCCCATGCTCAGATTCGGGCTGGTTGGTTGAGGAAAAGGAAGGTCCCTGGCTCCGCGGTGCCCCTGGCCATGTAACCAAGGAAGGCTTTGATTCTCCCCAGCTTCGAAGTGATGTTGTTTCGCAGGCGGGCGGTGGGCTCGCTGCCCAGTTGGTACCCTTCGAACTCCCCCAAGAGAAGGTCTGTGGAACGAGCACAACCAAGAGTCAACTTCCCAGAAGACACACACCCAGCAGAGCGACAGTGACGTGCGTGAAATATACTCAACTCAGCGCGAGGACGTGGTCCGGGAACGGGTAGGCAGTGGGTTCCAAAGCCTCCGGAGGCTTGGGGGGCATCGGACCTCCGGCCGCCCCTCGCCCGGGAGCCGGTGGTGCAGGAGGCGACCTGGTTCTCCTCGCCCTCTTCCTCCTCCTTCTCCCCCCTTCTCCCTTCCTTAGCTCCCGGTAGAGGCGTGTGATCTGGAGTAGGGTGGACCGCATCTTGGTAACCTGTTTCCCCAGGTCTGTGAGCTGAGCCTGTATGCGCTCGGTGGCGCGCCTGCAGCCGCGGTCGGCGCACGGGCGGCCGGCCTCTGGGCCCTCCGAGTCCCGCTCCCCCTCGGAGGACGATGCTCGCTGGGACACGACGGGGATTGCAGGCTGGGTGGACCGCAGCCACTGCAACTCCCGAGCTACTTTCCGGCGTTTCGCCCTCCCCATAGCCTCTTTCCGGCCCGAGGTCGAGAGCTCCACGTGCTGCCTCAAGTGCCTGTCTAAGCAGCAGCCGCTTCTCGTCCGAGTTGGTCACCTTGTGAACAGCCGTCAGGTGAGGTGCAAGCCGGCTGTTGACGTTGAAGCATAGGGCACATTCAGCCATGACCGTGCTAGAACCAATGCAGAGGGGGAAAGGGGCTCACACGCCACGTGCGGCGGTTGATAAGCGGTCGGAGGCGACGTCCACTTCTGCGTCATGACGCTGGTGGACCCGTATTTCTTTCTTCACACCAGGGGGTGTAAGCCGATGCCCTACGGAGATCCATTCGGTTCAAGCCTTGTTTTGTTACGACGCTCAAGTAGGGGGGAGAGGGGTGTCCATTTCACTCCCTTCCCCCCTTTTCAAAGGAACCAGAGGGGGGGTGTCCCGTTAAACAATGCACCCCCTCACCCCTTCATCGTTGCCCCGGCCAGCGGTTCGACACCTCTCTCTCTTGTTACGACTCGAGTTGGGGAAGGGGTGTCCCACCTCACTCCCTATCCCCCCTTCATTGCTGTTCTGGCCAGCGGGAGCTTTTCCACAGCCTTTCTCGTTCACTTTTTCCACCCCAAAAAGGGGATTGTTTGAGCCCCATCGAACATGCGCCGTTTTTTTTTGGGGGGGGGGGGGGGGGGGCAGCTCCACACGCGCCAGCCGCGGGAGCTTTTGTTTTGCTTTTACGACCTGCTACAACCAACATGGATACGCACCAACCATCGAAAGGGGGGTCCAGACAGCTCGTAACCCCGGCACCACTGACCCTGGCACGTTTCACCTCGCCGGAGTCCACTAGCTTCCCCCCAACCAACCACCCTCACTCCCCCCGGGAGCAGGGTAGGTGGGGTGGGGGTCAGCCGGGGGCCAGCAAGGATAAACCCAGGGGGTGGGCGGCGTTGCGGGCGGAAGGACGGGATGCAGACGCACACACTCGGGCGGGGGTAGAATCGAAGCCTACACCAGCTCGTTCCCTACGCTGCCCCTGGGGGCTCGATTCACCACGCCGGGTGACTCGACCGAACCCACCGAACATCCCCCAGCCCTCGCTGGGCGAGGGGCGTGGGGCGGGGGCACGGGCTGAGTATCGGCGCGGGGGAAACGGAGTCCAGGGGGGCGGGCTGTCGGGCGGGCCGAGCAGCAGACAAGCTCTGGGTCAATATAGCCAGACGGGCCATCTGGGTCCTTACCCACAGATCGGGGCGGGAAGGGGGGCGCTGTGTGCGGAGGGACACCCCCACGCCTCCCTGATAGAACGCCCAGGACGGGGAGGATCTGCCACACCCATAGAGGCCGACCCCATTGGTGCTTTGGGGGGCCTGGGTGGGGGCCTAGCCCCTGGGGCGCCACACTAGCTCCTATCGATCAGTCACCGTGGGGTCTGGCAACTGAACTGTCAGAGACTAAGTCCGTAAATTGTCGCCTTCCCCGAAACCCTGATGGCAGGTCAGAGATTGTGGGTGTCGGGCAAAAAACTCCAGGCGCGGGACGTCCCGACAAGTAGGCCGGGAAGGGTGGTCTACCGTCGGGCATGGTTTGGTGGGCTCGGGCCTGGGTCTAACCAACGCCCAGGTGAGCGCCAGGCATAACGTTTTCCTGTTGGACCTTGGCACTAGATGCGTAAAGATGTGCCGCTGGTGAACCATTGATGGAGCCGCTGGTAAACCATTGATGGAGCCGCTGGTGAACCATTGATGGAGCCTCTGACATCCAGTGGTGGGGGGCCCTGCGCCCTGCGCGCACTGCCCGAGGTACACACACTCTCCTTGGGGGGCAAGCCCAGCTCCTCTCCCTGGCCTGGAGCCTCTGACATCCAGTGGTGGGGGGCCCTGTGCCCTGCGCGCACTGCCCGAGGTACACACACTCTCCTTGGGGGGGGCAAGCCCAGCTCCTCTGACATCTAGTGGTGGGGGGCCCTGTGCCCTGCGCGCACTGCCCGAGGTACACACACTCTCCTTGGGGGGCAAGCCCAGCTCCTCTCCCTGGCCTGGAGCCTCTGACATCCAGTGGTGGGGGGCCCTGTGCCCTGCGCGCACTGCCCGAGGTACACACACTCTCCTTGGGGGGCAAGCCCAGCTCCTCTCCCTGGCCTGGAGCCTCTGACATCCAGTGGTGGGGGGCCCTGTGCCCTGCGCGCACTGCCCGAGGTACACACACTCTCCTTGGGGGGCAAGCCCAGCTCCTCTCCCTGGCCTGGAGCCTCTGACATCCAGTGGTGGGGGGCCCTGTGCCCTGCGCGCACTGCCCGAGGTACACACACTCTCCTTGGGGGGCAAGCCCAGCTCCTCTCCCTGGCCTGGAGCCTCTGACATCCAGTGGTGGGGGGCCCTGTGCCCTGCGCGCACTGCCCGAGGTACACACACCCTCCGGGGGCAAGCGCTGGTTCGAAAGGACCCTCCAGACTTGCACCTAATCACCAGCAGTGCCCAGGCACCCCACTATTAAGCCCGGGGACACTAACTCCACCAAACCGCACGGACAAGACAGACGTGCTGCTGGTGACCCAACTGGCCAAGACGTACCGCTGGTGGCCCAATCGGTCTTGGGTTTCTGAATAGGGCACCACCGGCCTGTGACTCGTGGATGGGGCACCAGCGGCACGTAGTTCTAGCCTCCGTAACCGATGGTATCTCATGTTTGCTGCGGGGGGACGAGCGCTGGGAGGCGGGTTAGCAGCTCAGCCATGGACCCTTGGCTCCCCGGGGCGCGCTCGCGCTGGCCTGCGGGGGGACGAGCGCTGGGAGGCGGGTTAGCAGCTCAGCCATGGACCCCTAGCTCCCCGGGGCGCGCTCGCGCTGGCATGCGGGGGGACGAGCGCTGGGACGCGGGTTAGCAGCTCAGCCATGGACCCCTGGCTCCCAGGGGCGCGCTCGCGCTGGCCTGCGGGGGGACGAGCGCTGGGAGGCGGGTTAGCAGCTCAGCCATGGACCCCTGACTCCCATGGTGTTCAGCCCACTGGCCTTGCCCGGGTTCGATCGCTTGTCTTGGGGCAACGGGCCCCTTCTTTAGACCCCCCTGGTTCGTTCAACCGCTAAATCAGAAATTGCACTAAGTCCTCTTTTTCTGTCTGTTGTCGAAACCTCGACGGCAGGTCAGCGAATCCCAGGGTGGCGCTACCACCTCCAGGCGCGGGTCATGCCGGGGAGAGTGGTCTCTATCCGGGCATGGCTTGGTGGGCTCTCCCCTGGTCTAACCAACGCCCCCGGTGAGCGCATCCATTGCGTTTTCCAGCGGTTGTTCCAAAGACCACCCCTGCTAGAGACCCACCATCCCCCAATTGAGTGTTTGCGTTTCCCAGCGGTCGTTCCAAAGACCCCCCCCGCTAGAGTGCCATCATCCCCCAAATGAGTGTTAGTTGTTTCAAACAGCAAAAAAATGAAATGAATTTTTTTTTTACTTTCTCTACTAATATCGTTTCAGTCGTTTGATATGCATTGACATGCAGTCAAATATTTCGCCAAACAGTCCTTAGGGATGCGGTGACACGCAGTCAGATATTTCACCGGACAGATCCGCCACTTTTGGCGCTCATAAACAATCATAATGCTCTCGTGCTGCAGGAATGAGGAGGTCTGCTGAAGGCGTGCAGCTGTCATGCTGTGAGGAGTTCTCGTCTTTAATAAACTACGGCAGTTTGCGATCACTGAACAGTAGGAATGATTAATAAATCCATATGAAACAACCCCTTAAAAGTCACGTATCGCTTTCAGTTTCGGGCTTTGGCGCGTTTTGCACTCACACACAAGCGTACTGCGCCAAAACCCAAGTGATCCGCGCTCAGGCACACCTCTTCCAACCGGGCCAGGGCCGGCCAAGTGAACCGTGCTTGAGCCCGATTCAGCGCACTCACAGGGTGTCGTTAGAATAGCTTATCCTACAAACCAGGCCCGGCCGCAAGCAATTTGGCGTCCTAGGCAAGATTTCAGGTGCTGCCCCGTCGCATCGCAGTAGATTCATACTCATAAGAAACTAAATAGCTTTGTCTTGCACATTCTTTTATTTAAATTAAGCAATTGCACATTCAAAATACTGTAACGAGCGCACACATGCCACGTCGCCCTGGTCGCTAATCCAACCCAGCTGGACCATCATCAACACAGGATCGCTCACAGCTGGACGTCATCAAGCGGAGAGGCATATAAACCAAGCCCACGCCAGGAGAAGATGAGCTTCATTCACCTAATAACTCCACGTGCTAATGCTTGTCTCTCTGTCTCTCCACAGCAGACTCCAGCTCGTGACGATCCCACACCCGACTACTCACTGTCCTTCACTTACTTCCCGGAGCACCAGAGCACCTCATCTTGAAGAAGAGCACCGTTTACACACCCTTCACTTTGTAAATAAAGCACCCTCCGGGGACTTGTCTGTAAACTTATCCAAATGTGTCGCTGTTTTCCCTCTGCCTAGCTACAACTGGTGGAGAATGCGCGCTTTCAGAGGGAAAAAATTCAGAAAACAGCACTTACCAGTAAGGAGAAATAATCGCTGAATTTTTTCTTGTTTCTTGTGTTTACAGACAGGCATCCGCTCTCTCTCTCTCACTCACACTCTCTTGCTCAGCTGTCATCCTCTCCTGAGTCATGTCAATCGAAGTAGTACGCCATCTAGCGGAAATTTCAAGAAGACAACAAGTGATAACTGAACAGCTCACCGCCAGACAAGACCGAATGGAACAACAGCTCCGCCAAGCGGCCGGCTCTAGCCAGTTCCCTGAGGTGAGCGCTCACCGTTTTATCACTAAACTCAGCGACCTGGACGATATAGATGCTTATCTTCACACTTTCGAAGTAATTGCTGAAAGAGAGAGATGGCCGAAGGAAAGTTGGGCGAGGATGTTGGCACCATTTTTAACTGGAGAAGCTCAACGAGCATATTTTGCATTGGAGACACCGAAAAATGATGACTATAAAGCATTGAAGAAGGAGATACTCGCCAGAATGGGACTCTCCAACATAAGCGCAGCACAACAGTTCTCTCAGTGGTCATACGACGAAAAGCAGCCGGTACATACCCAAGCAGCTAACTTATCTCGATTGGGGCGATTATGGTTGCTGGGAGGAGATCCTACCGCGGTCCAGGTCGCTGAGAAAGTGATGATTGAGAAGATGATGAGGGCGTTACCCAGACGGCTCCGCACACTTACCAGCATGAGGAACCCCGACTCGCTGGCCGCTTTGGTGGAGGCGGTGGAGCTGGCGGAAGCTCACGTGGCCCGGGAGACTGGGGAGAGAGTGGCTCTGCCACCCCGGAGGGTAAATGCGCCATGGCGACCGGTGGAGGGCACAGCACGACCAGGCAGCAGACCGGCGGTCCCCAGCCCAGTCGACGAGCCGATGCCCACAGAGCCCACATCACACTCGACCCCGGCCTGGACGGCAGGGTGCGTGGTACATCGCAACGTCCCTCCCGAAGCTCCCACCCAAAGAGTGTGCTTAGACGGGAAAACGCAAACAGCCACGTTGGATACAGGAAGCGCCATAACCTTAGTTCATCCAAAAACATTAAAGACCCATCATGAAGGAAAAAGCCGAATCCCAATTACATGTGTGCATGGGGATACTCGCCACGTACCCTCACAGAGAGTGACCATCGCAACAAAGTCGGGCAGCTGGCGCATCGAAGTAGGAGTGGTTCCGGATCTTCCCGTACCCCTCCTTCTGGGCAGAGACTGGCCGGGGTTCGATGATCTACTCACCCACCATCAGGCTCGATCGGCTCGTCCGAAGAAAAACAACAAAGGACGGGCTCAGCGGGACCGCCAATCAGCGCTGATGGCCACCGAGAGCGACAGAGGGGGTGAGTCATCATCGGCTAACCTTTACTTTGATCTATTCCAACAGATAACTGCAGGTGGCGATTTCGGAAGGGCACAACGTGAAGACGAAACATTGAAACACTGCTGGCCACAAGTCAGGATCATTGACTGTAACGAACGGTTTCCCAGCCCTCACCCCCTCCCACATTTTATTGCACAAAATGGTCTGCTGTACTGTGTCGCAGAGAGGCGGGGGGAAAGGAAGACACTATTGGTCGTCCCGAGGACCAAGAGGGAGACAGTTCTGGAGCTGGCACATACTCACCCGATGGCAGGACATCTAGGAGCGGCCAACACAATTAAAAGAATCAGAGATCGGTTCCACTGGCCTGGGTTGGATGGAGAAGTAAAAAGGTATTGTCAGGCATGCGACATCTGCCAAAGAACGTCTCCCCAACGACCAAACCCCCAGCCCTCTGATACCATTACCCATCATCGAGGTGCCCTTCAATCGTATTGGCATGGACTTGATAGGGCCTTTGCCGAAGTCGGCCCGGGGACATGAGCACATCCTTGTCATCCTCGACTACGCCACCAGATATCCGGAAGCGATTCCCCTGAGGAAAGCCACGTCATCGGCGATCGCAAAGGAGCTGTTTCTATTATGCAGCCGAGTAGGAATACCAGCAGAGATACTGACCGACCAGGGCACCCCATTCATGTCCCGGTTGATGGCAGACCTCTGCCGCCTCCTAAAGGTAAAGCAAATAAAAACATCTGTTTATCATCCACAGACTGATGGCCTGGTAGAGCGATTCAACAAGACACTGAAGCAGATGCTCCGCAGGGTGGTGGCAGAGGATGGGCGCGACTGGGACCTCATGATCCCGTACATGCTATTTGGGATCAACATCTGACCGAAGCCCAGCGCGCCCAACAGAGATTATATAACCGGCCCGCCCAACCCAGAGAGTTCCACCCAGGGGACAAGGTAATGATCCTCATACCTACCACTACATCGAAGTTTTTGGCATCTTGGAAGGGGCCATATACAGTGGTAGAAAGGGTAGGGCCGGTAAACTATCGAGTCCGTCAGCCGGGACGAAGAAGAGAAGAACAACTATATCACATCAACTTGATGAAGAAATGGGTTGCAGCTCCAGGTCATCTAGTTGCCTTCTCAGAAGAAACTTCTCCCGTTGTCCATATAGGTGAGCAACTCTCACCGAATCAGAAGGCGGAGCTGCAAGCCTTGGTCGGTCAGTTCAAGGATGTGTTCTCAGAGAAACCGGGCCGAACCACCATTATCCAGCACGAAAAAATCCAGGCCTTATCGAGTACCAGAAGCTCGCCGGCTGGCTATCAACGAAGAGATCCAAAAGATGAGGAAATTAGGAATCATCGAACCATCTCGTAGCCCGTGGTCCAGCCCCATAGTGATGGTCCCCAAACCCGACGGCACCCTCCGTTTCTGCAACGACTTCAGGAAGCTAAACGAAATATCTAAGTTTGACGGGTACCCCATGCCTCGGGTGGACGAGCTGCTGGATCGGCTGGGTGGAGCCTGATTCATATCCACGATCGACCTCACCAAAGGCTACTGGCAATTACCACTTAGTGAAAGCGCCAAGGAGAAAACCGCCTTCTCCACTCCCGGTGGGCACTTGCAATACCAGGTTCTTCCCTTCGGGCTCCACGGGGCCCCAGCCACATTCCAGCGAATGATGGACATCCTGCTGAGGCCCCACCAGCCGTATGCAGCAGCATACCTCGACGACCTGATCGTCCACTCCGAGTCATGGGAGGAACATCTATCCCGGTTACGGAGGGTGCTCCTTGATCTTCGTAGGGCTGGGCTCACAGCTAATCCCAAGAAATGCCACCTGGGTCTAGCAGAAGCCAAGTACCTCGGATTCCACATTGGTAGAGGTCTCATACAGCCACAACAGAACAAGATCAAAGCACTACAAGAAACTCCACAACCCACCACAAAGACCCAGGTACGTGCATTTCTGGGGTTAGCGGGCTACTATAGATGTTTTATTCCTAATTTCCCTGCAGAGACCCGGTACGCAACAGTGGAAAAGGAGGCCCTGGCGATTAAGTGGGCAATCCTGGAGCTCAGATATTATCTCCTCGGAAGAAGATTTACCCTGGTGACCGACCACGCTCCATTACAGTGGATGGCTACAGCTAAAAACAACAACGCTCGAGTCACCAGGTGGTCCCTGTCGCTCCAGGATTTCAACTTCACAGTGCAACATCGAGCCGGGGCCTCCCACGGAAACGCCGACAGGCTCTCAAGGCTCTGGTCAAGATGGGCAGGTCTGTCAAGACATTCTACCCCCCCTCTCAATACTCTACCTTTCCTCCGCAGGAAACCCAGGACCAGGACGACGCTAAGGGGGGGGGGGAATGTAACGAGCGCACACATGCCACGTCGCCCTGGTCGCTAATCCAACCCAGCTGGACCATCATCAACACAGGATCGCTCACAGCTGGACGTCATCAAGCGGAGAGGCATATAAACCAAGCCCACGCCAGGAGAAGATGAGCTTCATTCACCTAATGACTCCACGCGCTAATGCTTGTCTGTCTCTCCACAGCAGACTCCAGCTCGTGACGATCCCACACCCGACTACTCACTGTCCTTCACTTACTTCCCGGAGCACCAGAGCACCTCATCTTGAAGAAGAGCACCGTTTACACACCCTTCACTTTGTAAATAAAGCACCCTCCGGGGACTTGTCTGTAAACTTATCCAACTGTGTCGCTGTTTTCCCTCTGCCTCGCTACAATACTTATAAAGAAGAATTTGCACCGATAGGACTGAGAAACCTCAGCAGCGCATCTGAAGACAGAAGAAGAGTATGCGACACCAGTCTAAAAATAAACACATGATTTCAAAAATAAAATAAGATGAAATAATATAAATGAAAAACCTAAAGATACAAGCATGATGTAGACTACTGTATAATACACTATGTACATTTTCTGATTATATATATATATTATTATATATATATTTTTTTCTCATATAAGTAACAATTTAAATTTTATTGTCATTACAGTGAAATGCTAATTAGCAGAATGCAAAAAATGAGTTAATTGCAGCATAATATACCATGTGGTAATGCTAAGCTATGCTCTAACAACAATGATGTGCACTTTAACACTGATGTAAAGTTTTTAATAAATGCACTTTATACACTATGAACTGTAACACAACAAAAGCTTACGACTATGGTTAAAATCAAGAGCATTTTGATTGACTACTACAAGCTGGGAAAACATCAGGGGCCTCATGTACTAAGACTTGCGTGGAAATCATACTAAAACATTGCGTACGCACATAGCTGTAAATTTGCGTACGCAGAAAAAAATTCAGATGTTTAAACACTGCGTACGCCGAATCTCACGCATATTCTTTTGTACATCTGAATGAACGTGAAACTGAGTGCAACATGCACAAGCACAGAACCCCTCCCTGCCTCCTCTCCCGTATGAATATGCAAATTACTCTACTTTGGCTAAACCCAACAAAAAAGAAACGGCAAAAGCAAGCAATAAGAGAAACTTTGAACAGAATGTGAATTGATTATTGATTAAATATTGATTAGCATTGCTACAGTTATTTAGTGAAGAGCAGCAATCTCTCATTTTGCTTTTTGATAACAGAGGTGTCACTGTAAAAATGCACAGATCTATAGGCTAATGAAAGCATTAGTTTAGTTACTGTTTGTGCTCATTTAAGAAAAAATGTTGAGGTTTAAAATAATACAAGCAGAACAAACATGTTTACATATTATCAAATGTGTTTAAACACACATAAATCCCTAAAGTATGCCAAACTTTCGCTCCTCTTTAAATTGCGTGTACAGAAGCGATACAGTTTATCATACAGAGAACGTCCAGTGGTCAGACTGCATGCATACACCAAGCGGCAACCTCCCGCTCTCCCTCAGGAAGCCAATCCTGAAGTAACTAAAACTGCAATTCATCCGAAATTCCGCTAGTCCTGGCCGCTCCTGGCTCCAAAATAGAGCAAATTTCAATTGAGCCCACTATAAGAATGGCCAACTGTACAGCAGAAAAAAAAGGTGTTTACAGCCTGGTACAAAAAATATTTTGTTCAATACAGCTAATATTACCCTTCATGACAACTGTGAGGGGGGTGAATTTTTTTATAACTCATCCGTTTCCTTTATATTAAGTTTGCATTATTAAGGGAGTGGCCACTTGAGTGACAGCTAGGTCTCGTTGGTCGCCGTCACCTCAGCTGAATCCTGCAGATTAGCCACTGAACTCGGCATATTTATCGTATTTCTGTGTTGTTTTATGTGGCTTTACACAGTCAACTGCCTTTTGGACTTGTTTCCTACAATTATTATATGGCATGGCATGCTGAGGGCACTTAACTGTGCTCACAAACCATTCACGGGGCCTCTGTTTTTCATGTGAGTAAAGTTTTATATACTTATTTACCATATCTATACATGTATTTGTTTTATTTAAGATCATTTATCATTTATATTTAGAGCTGTCTTTAAGGTAGTAGGTTTTATTATTATTATACTGAATTAATGTGGGCTCATTCTTTTCTGAAGTCATACCAACTAGTTTTAAGTATAGTGGAAGTTACTTTTTTTTCTTCCCCCATTTCTGGGGCCCCTCTGGAAGTACTTTGCCCTTAGCATTTGCCTATACTGCCTATGCCACGGGCCGGCCCTGCTACAAACCAACCGGTCTCCTTGGGGGCTTGGTGCCCAATTGGTCAGTTTTTTTTGTATACGGGAAATCGCAGGATGAATACGCAATAATTTAATCTTTAACCACCTTCGTTAATAAATGTAATGCTGCTCAAGACATGCTTTTAATGGACACCTGCTTGAATGCAGACCAACAATCATTGCTGAAAGATCTGTTAACCGAATTTTCAGATAGTTTTAGCACACACCCACATGATTACGGCAGGACAGATTTAATTGCGCACTCCATTAATACTGGTAGTGCCACGCCAATTAAATTGTGACCATATCGCACCTCACCAGCAATGCAGATCATCCTTCAGGATGAAGTGTATAAACTATTGGAACATGATATCATTGAGGAGTCCCAGAGCTCATGGTCAACCCCGGTTGTGCTCAGTCGTAAAAAGGACGGTACACACCGATTCTGCGTGGACTACAGACAACTCAACGTGGTTACGGTTAAAGATTCACATCCTCTTCCCCCTGTAGATGACACTTTAGATAGGTTGTCTGGACCTCAAATGTTCAGCACGATCGATTTGACTGCGGGATACTTGTAAATACCTTTAAACCCAACAGACAAAGAAAAAATTTTTTTTGTTTTGTTTTGTATGATGCCCATGGAGATATCCAATGGGGAGTTAGTACTCCTCGGTCTCCATTGTAGCATTTGTTTAATTTGTCTTGACGATATAATTGTTTATAGTGCGAACTTCACACAACATCTAAAACACTTGCATGAGGTCTTTGGATGTTTTCGTTCCGCCGGACTTAAACTGAAACCATCTAAATGCCATTTGACATGTGCTTCAGGTAAATTTTTGGGTCACCAAGTGTCCAGTGCAGGAGTTGAGCCTGATCCATCAAACGTTGAGAAAATCAGGACATGGCCAATTCCAACGTCTGTGCTGCAGGTCAGGGCCTTTTTAGGCTTATGTTCGTTAGGCTTTCTATCGAAGATTTATCAAACAATTTGCTCACACAGCAGAACTGCTACACCGGTTAACACACAAGGGAGTCACATTCAGTTGGTTTGCTGATGCAGCCAACTCATTTTGTGCCTTAAAGGAAGCATTGACATCACCACTCGTTATGGCATTTCCTAACCTCCATGCCTTTCTTACTTTACAGGGACGCGTCTTTACATTCAGTCGGTTCAGTCCTCTCACAACATGTGGACGGTAAGGAGCATGTTATTGCTTATGCCAGCCATGTATTGTCAGCTTTAGAAAGAGTGGTTATTTGCCATTGTGTGGTCAGTGCGCCGTTTTCGCCATTACCTTATTGCCACCCTTTTACCATCATCACTGATCATAAACCGTTGGTCGGACTCAAAAAGTTGCCTTTGGACCATAATCAAACAGGTAGACAAGCATGTTGGGCAGTCAAATTAGACCTCTGATTGGTGCGTGCGCCTCCCCGAAGGAGCTAAATATTTAATGCTCGGTCACATTTTCAATTGCAACACAATCTGAGTTTTCCGAACTCCAAGTAACTCTGGTGCCAGCACTGACACACACACAAACACATAAGATGAACAATAAGTCTCTCGGAATTACGCCGCTTCCAAATCAAGTCTCCGTGAATCTAATACAAATTCAGAGCAATGGAAAAATGGCCGATCAACAACTGTCTGACTCTGACTTACCTAATTTCATGGGTAGAATCAGGTCACAAGCCCCTGCTGTGGATGATCCGAAACTCATCACGTTATGTCAGAAAAATGTTGTCCCAAAGCGAACGTTCAATCGTTTGACTTTCCATGACAATGTCTTATGTAAAGTGTCATGCACCTCTTATGGCTGAGGATGTTCTACAAGTAGTCATACTGACGTCTTTGATCCCCGATGTACTTGTTCAGGTTCATGGCAATCCTTCAGTTGGGCATCACAGTTATGCTAAAATGCTTAGTAGGGCTAGAGATTTCTTTTATTGATGCGCGATTGGCGGTTACAGCAACGGACTCCGCGGATCGGGCGGATGACGTGACAAAAAATAATATTTTAATTAAATTCAGGCGGGTGGCGGGCGATTGTACCAATCAAATAAAAAAAAATATATATGTATAAATTGTTAAATATGATCTGACTGCCTACATCAAAAAAAATTGAGCACACTTTGAAATAGTCAAATTTTCATCAGGCAGTAATATGGCTGGTCAAATCTATGCAAATCGACTGCTTGTTATTATCAGAGATGGCAACGCCGGCGAAGGAGGTACGTGACAAACTCAAAAAACAAAGGAAATAGAAGGTCAGAAAAGTGTTGCCTGAAATAAGTTTTACAAAGTGGTAAATCAGGATGACACCAGTGCAGGCTATGTAATTTGCAAAACCTGCGAAACAGTTTATGTTTATGACAGCCACAAGACGGGTATGTTCTAACATGGTGCATCACAAGTGTGCTGCTAAGCCTCAAACCTCCACAAACACCTTGACAAGTTTTGTCCGTCAAGATCCCAATATAGTACCACAGGATATAAAATCAAAGCTGACAGATGCATGTGTGAACCTGTGCTCTGTTGATATGTGCCCGTTCAATATTGTTTCTGGTAAAGGATTCCACCAAGTGACCCAGACACTCATTTACATAGGAGCTAAGTTCGGTGCTGTTGACGCTTGTGCCATCTTACCCCATTGGCAAACAGTGTGCGATTCGGCAAAGAAGCAGGCTTCCATTGATAAGCAAATTTAAAAGAAGGCATACACAGTCCTGACGTGTCACTACATCAGTCAGTGGAAACTGGAAAATTGTATTTTGGCAACAGTGGAATTTGACCCTACCCTGAAAACAAACAGCAAAAACCTTTATGAGCAGATGACCAGTGTGTTAACGTCCTACGGAATACAGACAGACAAATCAGTTTTTGTCAGTGACCAGGGCCTGAACATAAAGGCCGCACTTCAGTCATACCACTGGATTCGGTGCTCCGCACGCATCCTTAACAGGGTGCTAAGACATACATTCAGTACAAAGGATGACTCCGAGTCCGATGGCATTGAAGATATAGTCGACATGAGCGATTACTGCAAAGAGCACGTTGCATACCTAAAGAGAACCGGTGCTATCGCCAGCCTAAAGCACACTGTGAATCAAGAATGTAATGTCTAATGGAACAGCAAAGTCACTATGTTAGAATCGATACAGAAACAATACCAAGACATAAGAGAGCTGCGAAAGAACAGAGACCAAGAACATCGCCTTGGTGGCATCCACCAGGATCAACTCACACACTTGATCGACTTTCACACCCTTTTCAAGGTAGCAATTTGCGAGCTTGAAGGGGAACATTACCTAACCATTCACATGGTGTTGCTATGTTTTTTTAAACTCAAAAAACCCTTTGAGCCCAAGTTTGGAGACCCACCTTACATGAAAATTATGCGCTCTCGCGTGTCTGCCCTCCTAGATGAGAAGATGTGCCCTAATGCTACTCATAAAATCGCCACTTTTCTCCACCCGAAATTTAAGTCCCTGAAAAAGCTGGTAGAAGAGGACAGATAAGAAGTGATTAAACAAGTTTGCGAACTTCTACCAGAAGAAGGCGTTCGTCTAAGTCAGGATGGAGAAGACAGCAACCACGACACTGAGCCTATGCCAGCAACAGAACAAGGTGGGTCGGCAACCTTTTCGTTAAAAAGTGCCATTTGAAGTTTTCAAATTCATCACTGTGCCATAATCCATATATGTAGTATAACTTTTTTTGATTAATTGTTTTGTAACTTAAAAATAATTTATAATTGAGGAGCTCTTTTACAAAACGCAATAAATTAATTTCAATAGGTTTCAGGAAAATGACATTTTTTACCTATACCCACACATTTTATGAATATTCGATTTATCCTGGAATTTTTTTTTTTTTTTTGCTCAGTCTGACTCAGTCTGAACATGTTAAACAATGATTATTAAATCAAACAACAATATTGTTGATGATAAATTCAATGTTTTTTTCCTTTTTTAAAACATTGCCCCCCCCCCCCCAAAAAAAATGCTATAAATCTTACATTTTTTTCCAAAAATGTATGGTTTGTCCTTTTTTAAAAGTCTTTTGTCATTTATTTTTCGTGTTTGCATTTATGAGGAAAAAACAATGTCATGTGACAGTTCTCCATTATGACTCGACCACTCTAAAAAGCGGCACTAAAAGACTTTCAAACTTTCCTCAAGAAAGACCTCAAACAGAAAGCACAAAGGCAAAGCCTTTTTTTAAAAAGCGAATTTCATTTTGTATTAATTGTATCTTAATTTTACTCCACGTTTCATTAACCAATTTATTCTCGATTGTGTAGGTTATTTTTCATTAAGTGTAAAATATTAGGCTGTGTATACTGATGTGGATCAATTATTAACGTGGATCAATTATTAAGATTTCATCTGTCTTTTGTAGGCATAGCTGGCGCACCAACGTAAAAGCCTAGGACTGACTTGAATGGGAATGGGAGGAGGAATCGAATACACTAATTCTGGATGAAGTACAGAAGTATTCCTCTACAAACTTACATATAGACGGATCAGCAGAGGAAAATCTACTTTCCTTTTGGGAGAAACAAGGCCAGTCATTCCCATGACTACAGCACTTTGCCAAGAGAATTCTATGCATTACAGCATTACGTGCTGCGAGCGAGCGCTCCTTCAGTGCAGCAGGGCGCGTTAAAGAGGCCAGGCGCTCTCGTCTGAATACTGACACTGTAGATGCTATTTTATTCCTGCATAGTACCAAGAAAAATTCAAACTAGACCTAAGGTCAGGCATATTAATCCAATTAGCCTATGTTATCTAGGCTACACATAGCCAATTAATTTCTAATTGTGGGGGTGACTGAGCCTATAAGGCTTAGCTACGATATGACAATTTTTTTTTTTTCAACTGTTTGCCAAAGCATGCGACTACAGCCTATGCTTACATTAAGATATATATATATATTTTTTACTGCCTGTTGTTTCTTTTGGCATATAAAATAGGCATTGTCTGATAGAGATATCAATAAAGGTTCATCTGTGTCGCAGAATTAGTGTTGTTTCCGATTTCTACAAGCTCAATAACATCCACACACTGTAGAGAAAAAAAAAGGGTACGGTTGGGGTACATTTGTGAACACTTGGGGTACAAATGGTGAAGTTGTACCCTCAATGGTTCAAAGTAGCACCCTAAGATACTTATATGTACCATTTAAGGGTAAAAAAGGTACAAATATGTCAACTGTCAAAGGGTCCATGTTTGGGCCATTTAAGGTCCAAAGAAAGGTACAATCACTTGTGTGAAAAAGGAGCAAGTCAACGTGTATGAAATGGTACTTCATTTGTGTCATGAGTTGTTGGTTATTTGAAAGAAATGCACAAAAAAACTGTACATTAACATTACAATTATTTAATTGTATAAAACATGTCTTATAAATATTATAAATTAATATTTTTGATTTAAGAAAGTGTTAACATAAATTCCTCTAACTGTGAAGTAAAATGGCTTATTATATTTATAATATTTAGATTTAATAAACTACTAGAATGGACATACAAGTATAAAGTAGATGTATACAATAGGAATTAAAGGTAACCAGCTTGGTAAACAAAGACAGAGAACAACATTGTAGCATTAATAAATAAATAAATTAATAAAACAATTTTAAAACGTAACAGAATAATACTGCCAAAATAATACTGCTGAGAACAAATAATAGATTTAAAAGACCAGAAACTGGGCGTTAGATATACACAAAATGTAATAAATATCGTGTTTTAACTACAAGGGGGAGATTGAATCCAGCGGCAGATCCGAGATTGACTGGCTGAAGTAAAGCTGCTGTCGGCGGGGGAGAGAATCATAAAGCTCCCGCTGACAGAGTTCGCATTCACTGAAGCACTTTGTCAAAGAAGCGCTGTCTTTGTAAATAAACTGCAGATTCGAGTTTAAAACAACTACATTCTCGCCTGAAATACTCTTAAAACTACATTTTGTGACACATTAGATGTTTTTTTTTTAAACTTGCGGGTCTGCACAGCGGGGTATTGTCCATTGACTTTCGCCTAGCGCATTAGCAGCCAGCAAATTTGAATTTGTGTTGTCCAATAGGATTTTTGCCCGCGCCGTGCATTCATAATGCGAGCTGATTACGTGCGACGGTAAATCTCCAGCAATTGCATTGCTGTTCTGACGTTCTTCTCGACGCCGAAGGAGGATGGACTTGAAGGTCTCAAAGAAGCTGGAATACGCTCATGAAGACGAAACACAGACATTTGCAGGTATGTTTAATGTTAATTTATTTATTGTAAATATCCGTTGGGTCATATTCAATTCATATTTGATTTTACTTTGCCTTGTGTATGTAGTTAAGATTACCGTCGAGTTACCTGCCGGCCGCGTGAGGGGACCCTTTTGTAATTTAAGGTTAACCAGAAATAAAGATATGATTTTTCACATAACCTGGCCGTGAGGCAGGGCTCGAGACGCTGACAAAACAGCGGTGAAACGTCCAGAGAAACAGTTCGAACACAATTCGTTTTGTTTGGATAATGTTGTTAATCCTTTATTGCATATGTTATTTAAAATTTCGGAATTTCCTTAGTGTTGGGAAGCTAACGTTCATGCTAACATCCATGTTTACTCCGGACAGGAGTGAAGTGAATGCCTGTCACCTTTGTGTCTGAAACAATATAACTTTAGTTTATGCATATCTCGACCCACGCTGATTTATAGCAGTTGTATTTTGCAACGTTACATATTTAGATAACATTATAAACACATGTGCAAAAGAGTCCTAATCATCTTTCGTTTCAGATCGAGGTGCAGGTCGTTTATCAAACCATTAAGTTGCTAATTTAAAGCTTTTTTTTTTTTTTTTGCTGTTAACCTCAAGTTCACACCGATCATGATTTTTTCTCTTTCAGAAAATGAAGTGGACGAGGAAGCAGTAGAGTGTAATAACGTAAGTATTTAAGTTAGTATTTTGTCTTTCATCTGTTAGTTAATAATAATAATATATATATATATATATATATATGTGTGTGTGTGTGTGTGTGTATACTTTTTCCCTAGGAATTCATTGTGCAGTCTTAAATTTAATCTCCCTTTTTCTATGAAACTGTAAGGTGAAGTGTTAAAGTTAAATTAGAATTTTTATGATTGTCATTATTATGGACTTATATTTGATCCAATAGGTGATTGCTGCAATTAGTGAGGATGCATCATCTTTTGAGAGTAATGCGAATGTCCTGCATATCCAGTGAAATAAGGTGTGTGACCCTTTATTAAAAACACCCTGGTCAGTGAGATCACACATCTTAAATCAGTTCTCAGTTTAAATTAAAAGTTTAATGTCAGTATAAGCCAAACTGTAGGATCAAATGACTATTAAAATTGTTATGACTATTGTAAAAATATTTTAATTTTCAAGCTTTGTGATGAACACATATGTCCATTCAATCTTACAACTATTTGTACAGTGATAACTAAAGGGAAATGGCAACAAATAATATTAGATAATGTTTTGTTAAAGTGAGTCACTAATTTCCTTTTTGTTTATTATAGTCATGATGAACCTGACTGAATGCATTCATCAACCATCTCCAACCAAGTCAGAGCTTCAAGGACAGCTTGTGCTAAAGGTGCCTGAGCTTGATTAAGAAAAAAAGCATCTCCACTGGCCAAAGTTTACAAAAAAGCAAGAGAATAGAAGTTTGCTGATGATCTAACAGGTATTAACATAAAGCGTACATAATAATAATTTTGCTAGATCAAAACCTTTTTTCTTGGGATCATTAAGTGCCTTTTCAAGCTGCATTTAGCAAGTTCAAACTCATGGGCCTTATATAAAAACCCTTTATATAGAGAACATTCCTCAATGCTTTTCCTTAAAAAATGTAATTCAAAAAAATACATCAATATCTTTTAGTCAGCATTTGCTAAACGTATTTTTTTTTTCTTTATTTTAAAAACAGGTCCTTTATATTATTAAATTATTTAAGAGTACTTCATTATTTGTACTTCATTATTTGTCTTTATTTTATTTTAGGGTGTCACGGTGGCGCAGTGGGTAGCATGATCGCCTCAAATCATGAAGGTTGCTGGTTCGAGACTCGGCTGGGTCAGTTGGCATTTCTGTGTGGAGTTTGCATGTTCTCTCCATGTTGGCGTGGGTTTCCTCTGGGTGCTCCGGTTTCAAAGACATGCGGTACAGGTCCAAAGACATGCGGTACAGGTGAATTGGGTAAGCTAAATTGACACTATGTGTGTGAATAAGTGTGTATGGGTGTTTTCCAGTGATGGATTGCAGCTAGAAGGGCATCCGCTGCGTAAAACGCGTGCTGGATAAGTTGGCGGTTCATTCCGCTGTGGCGACCCCAGATTAATAATGGCAATAAGCCAAAAATAAAATAAATAAATGGATGATTTTATTTTGCAATAGATTCTGACTTTTGTGCAGCCTTAATTCTGCTGATGACTCTTCCTAATGAAATACATTTTAAATGTCAATACTGCACTGGTTTCTGTGTAGCAAGTTTTTAATACTGGTGTTGTATGATTCATATTAAGAGTTGACTTTGAATGGGGTGTTATAAACCAAGACAGACAGACTTTCAGGCCCTTGCTGATAACTATGCAAACTATGCTGATAATCTGTTCCTTAAGAATGTTTAGAAATTTTAAATCAAATGCGTAATACTGTTTGATCAAATGTGTTTTTGAGATCTAAAATGATAAAGGGTATACAGTAAGTTACATGTTGCAATTTACTGTACAGAAAAAGATTGCTTTGAGATTCTTGATGCTTTTACATTTTTACATTTACATTTTTACATTTAGTCATTTAGCAGACGCTTTTATCCAAAGCGACTTACAAATGAGGACAAGGAAGCACTTTACACAACCAAGAGCAACAATGAATAAGTGCTATAAGCAAGTTTCAGGTCTGTAAAGTCTAAGAAGGGAAGTATTAGTAGTATTAGTATTTTTTTTTTTTTTTTGTGTGTAGTTAGTGTGATATTCAGAGAGGCAATTACAGATTAGGAAGTGTAGTGGAGACTAAATAGTTGAGTTTTTAGTCGTTTCTTGAAAGTAGCGAGTGACTCTGCTGTTCTGATGCAGTTAGGGAGTTCATTCCACCAACTGGGCAGATTGAGCGTGAGCGTTCGCGAAAGTGATTTCTTCCCCCTTTGGGATGGAACCACGAGGCGACGTTCATTCACAGAACGCAAGTTTCTGGAGGGCACATACATCTGCAGAAGCGAGAGCAGATAAGAAGGAGCAAGGCCAGAAGTCACTTTGTAGGCAAACATCAGAGCTTTGAATTTGATGCGAGCAGCAACTGGCAGCCAGTGCAAACGGAGTAGCAGCGGAGTGACATGTGCTCGTTTAGTTTCATTGAAGACCACTCGTGCTGCTGCATTCTGGAGCAGTTGAAGAGGCTTGATAGAGTTAGCTGGAAGCCCAGCTAGTAGAGAGTTACAGTAATCCAGTTTGGAGAGAACAAGAGCTTGAACAAGGAGTTGAGCTGCATGTTCAGATAAGAAGGGTCGGATCTTTCTGATGTTATAGAGTGTGAATCTGCACGATCGAGCAGTTCTAGAGATGTGGTCAGAGAAATTTAGTTGGTCATCAATCGTTACTCCAAGGCTTTTCACCATTTTGGATGCAGTAATGGTTGCCCCGTCCATCTGGATTGAAAAGTTATGGTGTAGAGTCGAGTTGGCAGAAACTACAAGCATTTCCGTTTTTGCGAGGTTCAGCTGAAGATGATGATCTTTCATCCAGTGTGAAATATCCAACAGGCAGGCTGAAATGCGAGCTGGAACCGAGGGATCATCAGGATGAAAAGAGAGGTATAGCTGGGTATCATCAGCATAGCAGTGGTAGGAGAATCCATGTCTCTGGATGACTGGTCCTAGAGATGATGTGTAGATGGAGAAGAGAAGTGGCCCAAGAACAGAGCCTTGAGGTACCCCAGTGTTTAGATGCTGTAGGTTGGACACCTCACCCCTCCAAGACACCCTGAATGATCTGTCAGTGAGGTAAGATCTGAACCATTGTATAACAGTGCCCGCAATGCCCAGTGACTCGAGCGTAGATAGCAGGATCTGGTGGTTGACAGTGTCAAAAGCAGCTGACAAGTCCAGCAAAATGAGGACTGATGATTTAGAGTCTGCTTTAGCCAGTCTGAGATCCTCCACGACCGAGAGCAGGGCAGTCTCAGTTGAGTGGCCTTTCTTAAAGCCGGATTGCTTGTTGTCCATGAGATTGTTTTGAGTAAGAAAGTCCAGGACTTGATTGAACACTACTTTCTCCAGAATCTTGGCCATGAATGGAAGCAGGGATACTGGTCTGTAGTTTTCAAGTAGCGTATGGTCCAGGTTGGGTTTCTTTAGCAGTGGGGTTACCCTAGCCTGCTTGAATGAAGTGGGGAATAAACCAGAGTCAAGAGATGTGTTAATTATGTGAGTCAGTGTTGGTATGACTGCAGGAGAGATGGCTTGCAAGAGATGAGAGGGAATGGGATCGAGTGGACAGGTGGTTGCATGGCTAGATAGCACCAGTTTGGACACCTCAGACTCAGAGAGCTGAGAAAAAGAGGTGAGTGTGTGTGGTGTTGGTGGTGTACCTTGCGTGTTTGTTGTAGGTGCAGCAAATTGAGCACTGATTTTTGCAGTTTTGGTGCAAAAGAATGTAGCAAAGTCATCAGTAGTAAGTGTGGAGGATGCGGGTGGAGGAGGAGGATAGAGGAGGGAGGAAAATGTTTTAAAAAGTAGGCGAGGATTAGTGGCATTGTTGATTTTCAGACGGTAATATGTCTGCTTTGCAGAAGTAACCTCAGTTGAGAAAGAGGACAGAAGAGTTTGGTATGTTAAGAGCTGTGCAGGATTTTTAGTTTTCCGCCAAATTCTTTCTGCAGCTCGAAGTTTTGAGCGATGCTCACGGAGAGCATCCGAGAGCCAGGGTGCAGGAGGACTGGCACGGGCTGGCCTGGATGCAAGAGGACATAATTGGTCTAGACATGATGCTAGTGTGGAGCAGAGTGTATTAGTGGCACTGTTCGAATCAAGTGCAGAGAGTTTGCAAGATGGAGGAAGAGAGTCTGAAACAATGGTGGATAGTCTATTGGGTGAGAGAGATCGTAGGTTTCTGCGAAAGGTAACCAGTGTTGGAGTGTGTGGCGGCTCAGGAGTAATGTGGATGTTGAGAGACAGAAGGAAATGATCCGATATTTGTAGTGGAGTTACTATTGTTTGATCAGCGAAGCAGTGTCGTGTGTAAATAAGGTCTAGCTGATTACCTGATTTGTGGGTAGCAGAGGTAGGTGCTCTTTTTAGGTCAAAAGAGGCAAGCAGAGTCTGAAAGTCTGCAGCTTGCGGTTTGTCAACGTAAATGTTGAAGTCACCTAGCACCAACAAGGGAGTGTCAATATTAGAAAAAGATGAGAGAAGAACATCCAGTTCATCTAAGAAGTGACCTAATTTACCTGGTGGGCGGTAGATGACAACCACATTTATGTAGAAGGGGTGGATAATGGTGACTGCGTGGAATTCAAAGGAGCTGATTGTTGGCAGGGACGGTATCAGAGTAAATTTCCATTCTTTGGAAATTACACTCAAAAAAATGACATGTTGGCGTTAATTAACTTTTTTTTGTCCACTGGTTCCACGTAACTGAGTTAAGTTACCTTTAAGAAAGAATATTTATTTTAGTGAACTTTAGTTCCATAAAGGTAATGTAATGTTGTTTAGTTCAATCAATGTAACATTCATAATTTAGCTTTAATCAAAGTAGTTATTTAAGTTCAATTATTCTAAAATTGATATTGTTATGTTTAACCAAATAAAAAAACAGTTTCCGTTTTATTGAGTTTATTCAATAGCATTTTTACAGTTTTACAAATTGTCCAGCAATAAAATGATTATCAAAATCCAAATATTGTCTTTATCTGTATCTTCACTTATTACAATAATTTAAATACTGTATGTACAATATACTATTAAATTAATATTAATACAAGTATGAAGTAAATTGAAAACAATAAATGATTTACAAAAATAAGCTTACAAAAACATCATAAAATACACTTTTCAAAATGATACTTTTCATATATTACAAAAAACATTTAAAAATAATATTCTGCCATTAAATGAGTTACAAAAATATACTTAAAAAAATTAAGTCTTCTTTTGTAAACTATGCTGTACCTTCTTTACACTGAAAAAGCAGATAACACTTCAGTTGTTCAAAGAAAGATTACCACTTTAAAGCAATGTAACACAATCAGCATTACATCATAAATTAGACCAACCATCACAGAACATGCTGTTACATCCAATGATGTATTTAGGTAATAAGTTGTTGGTGTGAGTGGCAGCTTATTGCTCCCCCCTTTTGTTTTATTAATCGCTCTCTCTCTCTCTCTCTCTCTGTCTCTCTGCCTCTCTCTCTCATTGAGCAGCGTTCCAAACCAGCCGCACCTGTTTTCAATCAGAGCAAATCGGATCAGTTGCTGTTGATTGAGCTTCCAGGCTTTATAAAGAGGCAGAGCGGCAAAGCACGGAGAGAGTCCCTGTTTTCCCTAACCCAGCGATTATAGTGTGATAGAAATTTTGGCTGGATATTTAGAACTGTGAGTTTGTGAATCTTGTGAGATTATAGTGTGAATAAGAGTGATATGTAACTTTATGTGTAAAGTAAGCCGTGTAAAGAGACAAGTGGTGATTTATTTTGGGTTTATCCTTTAAGTTTCCTCCTGTTTCTGGATTTAGCCAGGTTGTGGGGTAAGAGCATTGTCATTGATTTTGAGTTTTCTTTTATATATATTAGGAAATCTAGAACTTTTTGTTAATTTAGGAAGTTTTTGTTTTGTTGGTTATTTTGGCCTTACCCTCTCATAATGATTTTGGTTAGGATAATTTTCATTTAAGTATCTCTTTGTTTTTGTTTACCCTGTCTGGAAATGTAAAAAAACAAAATATTGATTTTGTTAAACAGTGAATAAAAGATAACATTTTTCTTTTGAAATCTCTTCTCAGAGTTTTTTTTTTTTTGTTATTATTATATCTAAAGTGAACGTATGCTGGGATAGAGAAAAAGGAGATTCTCCACGCACATTATTAAATATTAATTTGTTATTAATTCGATCCAATTAAAATTTGATATCTTTTTTTTATCCTAATTAATTAAATTTTTTTTGGTTACCTTTGTCCCCGTACCCCTAGAAAAAGGGACTTAAACGTAACAATTGGGGGCTCGTCCTTTGCGTTCGTCTGTAAATTAATCATCATTTTTCTTTAAACTCACTTTTTTTTTTGAACAGCAAAACAACTATTTGGTGAGTACATCTTTTCTCTTCTTGATTACTGGCTGTTTTCGTTTTTTGGGAGAGAGTATAGAGAGTAGTGAATAACTTAAACGATGGATTTTGATCTAATATCATTTACTCTTGCGCCTACGACTGAAGTCTTTGACAGGTGTAAAAAGAAAGATCTGTTGTTGATTGCAGATTTCTTTCGAGTTGACGTGCCTAGAGAGGCAACTAAACATGTGATCAAAAATGAGTTGTATGAGAAATTGGTAAATGAAGGGATTTTGCCAAGACAAACTGATGAGGGTGAGGGAGTGGAGCAGTTAGAAGCCGCAGCTGCTATTAATGTTGAGGATGTGGAACAGTTTGACTCTGAGTCTGTTACTTTACAAGACCCTAGGTTAACAATAAGACTGAAAGAATTAGATCTGTTAATAAAAAAACAGGAATGTGAAGCTCAAATGATTAAACTGAAAGTTATTGAAGCAGAGACTGATAGAGATGTTAAACTTCAAAAGCTAGCTTTAGATGCCCAGCTGGCCGCGGCGAGACCAGTTCCTTCTCCGAGAACCAAAATTTCAGTTTCTTCCCCGGTAGTTACTAGTCCCTTGCTGGGAGCAAATAATCAGTTGTCTGCGGATATTCCGTTCGATCCCAGTAAATACATTAAACTGGTACCGCCGTTCAGAGAAGCGGAAGTAGATTCTTATTTTGTTGCGTTTGAGAGAGTCGCAAGTAAATTACGCTGGCCGAAAGATATGTGGGCCCTTTTGTTACAATGTAGTCTCACCGGAAGGGCGCAAGAAATCTGTTCTTCACTTCCTGTTGAATCATCTCTCGATTACGATACACTTAAAACTGCAGTGCTGCGTGCGTATGAATTGGTCCCTGAAGCATACCGCCAAAAATTCAGGCGGCACACGAAAACAGCCAGTCAATCATATGTTGAGTTTGCGAGGGAGAAACGAGTGTTGTTTGATAAATGGTGCCTAGCTAGTAAGATAACAACTTTGGAGCAGTTGCAAGAGTTAATCTTACTAGAGGATTTTAAGAATTGTGTGCAGGAAAATTTAGTGGTTCATCTGAATGAACAAAAAGTGGCTTGCTTGGCGAACGCGGCCGTTTTGGCGGATGAATTTGTATTGACACATCGCACTGTTTTTCCCTCTGTGCGGCAGCCAAAATTTACCCCGCCTACTTCATTTGATTCGCGGAATATTATTCCTCGTAATGTGCGTCCCAATAGAAGAGAAACTTTTCCAAAGAATGTTTCTCAAAATAAACCTACAGCTGGCGAGAAACGGGAATGTTTCTATTGCCTGAGTCCTGACCATTTAATTGCAAACTGTCTGTTGTGGAAACAGAAAAATTCTAACTCAAAAACTAAAAGTGTAGCTTTTGTTCAGTCACTGCCAGAGTCGAGCACTGCTGAAGAAAATGGGTACCAACCTTTTCTTCAAAAAGGGATGGTTTCTGTTTTCCCAGACTTTAACTTTAAGCCGGTAGTCATGTTAAGAGATACAGGATCAAGCCAGTCCTTTATTCTTGAAAGTGTCCTACCTTTTTCTGCTGACACCTACACTGGACATGATGTGTTGGTCCGGGGCATTGAGATGCACTGTGTTAATGTGCCTTTGCATAATGTACACCTAAGATCAGATCTTATCACTGGACTTGTCAAACTGGGTGTCCGTGCACAATTGCCTGTGAAAGGTGTTGATTTAATCATAGGGAATGATTTAGCAGGTGGTGAAGTGTTCCCTACCCCAATTGTGACACACACACCCATGCTGAAAGAACAGTCTGACCTTGTTTCATTGTACCCCTCAGTTTTCTCTGCATGTGCAGTGACTCGTGCACAAGCACAAAAGTTCAAGGAAGTAGTGGATCTATCTGAGACATTTCTAGTTCCTGGATCTTCTCCACTGACGTGTACGCTGTCGGTAGATCCTGATGTCAAGTCTGACCCGAGTGCAGAGTTCAAAACCCCTTTAAAGGTGAGCCGTGACCATTTGATAAGTGCACAAAGAGAAGACTTAACACTAGAAAAGTGCAGAGAACTTGCCAATTTTGGGAAGATACCAGAGTCAGGAGCAATGTATTTCTGGGATGATGAGTTGTTGATGCGGAGATGGAAACCAGACAGTGATGATGAGAGTTGTCAGGAAGTTCAGCAAATAGTTTTGCCTTCTGATTATCGCACCCATGTGTTGAAACTGGCTCATGAACATGTGATGTCTGGTCACTTAGGAGTGACGAAAACATTCTATCGAGTTTCAAGATACTTCTACTGGCCTGGCATTAAATCTGCAGTGTCAGCATTCTGTAAGTCTTGCAAAGTTTGCCAGCTCACAGGAAAGCCTAATCAAAAAGTTCCTGTTGCTCCTCTTACTCCCATCCCTGTCATAAATGAACCATTTGAACGTCTCATCATTGACTGTGTTGGCCCCTTACCAAAGTCTAAATCCGGACATCAGTACATCTTGACCATCATGTGTGCCGCCACCCGCTTTCCTGAAGCGGTTCCCTTGCGTAATATAAAAGCAAAAGGAATTGCAAAAGAGTTGATTAAGTACTGTTCCATATTTGGCCTTCCAAAAATAATTCAAACAGATCGTGGCACCAATTTTACTTCAAAAATGTTTGAGAAAGTTCTGAAAGAGTTTGGAGTAAATCACCAGTTATCTAGTCCTTACCACCCTGAGTCACAAGGAGCCATTGAGAGGTTTCATCAGACGCTCAAGACGATGCTGCGCAGTTTCTGTGTTGAGACTGGAAAGGATTGGGAAGAAGGTCTTCCATTTCTTCTGTTTGCTGTAAGAGAGACTGTGCAAGAGTCTCTAGGCTTCAGTCCAGCGGAGTTGGTATTTGGCCATACTATACGAGGACCTTTAAAATTGTTGAGTGAACAGCTGTTAACTGAGCATCCAACAGCCATGACAGTACCTGACTATGTCCAGTCTATTCGACAGAAACTCCATTGTGCTCGTGAGGTAGCGAAACAACATCTTACAGCAAAACAAGATGAAAGCCCACTTTGACAAGAAGTCTGTTAAAAGGTCTTTCCAGCCTGGTGAGTCTGTTTTGGCTTTGTTACCTACTGCTGGTTCTGTGTTCCAGGCGAAATTCACTGGTCCCTACTTGGTCAAGAAGAAAGTGAGTGATACAAACTACATCATTGACACCCCTGACCGTAAACGAAAAAGTCGTATGTGTCATATCAACATGTTAAAAAAATATGTGACTTCAGAGTGTAACACTGAAAAGAGTAATATAGCTCCAAAAGAAAAGTGTGAAACTGTAAGTGTGCCAACTTCCACTGTGGCATTGGTGTCAACCTATACTATGGAAGAAGATGGGCTATATAATAGAGAAGTTCAAGTTTCTTCTACAAAATTACAAAACTCTACTATTTTATGTCACCTAAAAGATTATCTTGCACATCTTGACGAAAATCAAGCCAACCAATTGTCGGATTTGTTACATGAGTTTCCTGACCTGTTTTCAGATGTGCCTGGAAAAACTGCAGTGTGCTTTCATGACATTGATGTTGGAGATGCATCCCCAATCAAGCAGCATCCTTATCGAGTCAACCCTCAAAAGCGTGAAATCATGAAGAGTGAGGTGGAGTATATGCTGAAGCATGGATTTGCTGTCCCAAGCCAGAGTCCCTGGAGTTCACCTTGTCTGTTAGTTCCAAAGCCAGATTCCACCTATCGTTTTTGTACTGACTTTCGCAAAGTCAACAAGGTAACTAAAGCTGATTCCTTCCCTCTGCCCAGAGTAGAAGACTGTGTGGACAGAGTTGGTAATGCAAAATTTGTTACCAAGTTGGACCTCCTGAAAGGTTACTGGCAAGTGCCCCTGACTACAAGAGCATCAGAAATTTCAGCATTTGTCACTGCAGACAATTTCCTACAATATACAGTTCTGGCTTTTGGAATGCGTAATGCCCCAGCCACATTCCAACGTTTAATGCAATCTGTGCTGACTGGTGTGAAGAACTGTGAGGTGTACATAGATGATATAGTCATACATTCAACAGCTTGGGCAGAACATCTCTCCACCCTCAGAGAAGTCTTTCAGCGCTTTGCTGATGCCTCACTGACACTGAATCTTGCTAAATGTGAGTTTGCGAAAGGAATGGTCACTTACCTGGGTAAAAAAGTTGGCCAAGGGATGGTAAAGCCAGTAGAAGCAAAGATCACTGTAATACTTGAGTACCCCATTCCAACTAACAAACGTGAACTGAGAAGATTCCTTGGAATGTGTGGATATTATCGTGCTTTCTGCCCAAACTTTTCAGCTATCATGACCCCCTTAACTGATCTGCTAAGTACGACAAAACCGTTTATCTGGACACCCAGTTGTCAAAATGCATTCACTGCTGCAAAAGACTTGCTTTGTAGTGCACCAGTTCTTAAAGCCCCTCAATTTGATGTCCCCTTTAAACTACAAGTTGATGCGTCTGCCACAGGAGCTGGTGCGGTCCTGTTGCAAGAAGACAAGTTTGGTGTAGAACACCCAGTGTCCTATTTCTCCAAAAAGTTCTCAAAGTGTCAGCAGAACTACAGTGTGATTGAGAAGGAGGCATTGGCACTATTAATGGCACTTCAACACTTTGAAGTATACGTGGGTGGTGGTATAACCCCTTTGTGTGTGTACACGGACCATAATCCATTGATATTTCTTGACCGAATGTGCAACTCAAGTCAACGACTTATGCGGTGGTCTCTTGCACTACAGGAATATAATCTGGACATTCATTACAAAAAAGGTTCAGACAATGTAGTTGCGGATGCATTATCAAGACTTTAAAAAAGTGATATTCTGATAAAAGAAAAAAAGGTGAATGTATATTGGTTGTTATAAACAACTCTTATTGTTTATAATTTTAACTGTGGGGGTGTTACATCCAATGATGTATTTAGGTAATAAGTTGTTGGTGTGAGTGGCAGCTTATTGCTCCCCCCTTTTGTTTTATTAATCGCTCTCTCTCTCTCTCTCTCTGTCTCTCTGCCTCTCTCTCTCATTGAGCAGCGTTCCAAACCAGCCGCACCTGTTTTCAATCAGAGCAAATCGGATCAGTTGCTGTTGATTGAGCTTCCAGGCTTTATAAAGAGGCAGAGCGGCAAAGCACGGAGAGAGTCCCTGTTTTCCCTAACCCAGCGATTATAGTGTGATAGAAATTTTGGCTGGATATTTAGAACTGTGAGTTTGTGAATCTTGTGAGATTATAGTGTGAATAAGAGTGATATGTAACTTTATGTGTAAAGTAAGCCGTGTAAAGAGACAAGTGGTGATTTATTTTGGGTTTATCCTTTAAGTTTCCTCCTGTTTCTGGATTTAGCCAGGTTGTGGGGTAAGAGCATTGTCATTGATTTTGAGTTTTCTTTTATATATATTAGGAAATCTAGAACTTTTTGTTAATTTAGGAAGTTTTTGTTTTGTTGGTTATTTTGGCCTTACCCTCTCATAATGATTTTGGTTAGGATAATTTTCATTTAAGTATCTCTTTGTTTTTGTTTACCCTGTCTGGAAATGTAAAAAAACAAAATATTGATTTTGTTAAACAGTGAATAAAAGATAACATTTTTCTTTTGAAATCTCTTCTCAGAGTTTTTTTTTTTTTGTTATTATTATATCTAAAGTGAACGTATGCTGGGATAGAGAAAAAGGAGATTCTCCACGCACATTATTAAATATTAATTTGTTATTAATTCGATCCAATTAAAATTTGATATCTTTTTTTTATCCTAATTAATTAAATTTTTTTTGGTTACCTTTGTCCCCGTACCCCTAGAAAAAGGGACTTAAACGTGTTGGCAGGGACGGTATCAGAGTAAATTTCCATTCTTTGGAAATTACACTCAAAAAAATGACATGTTGGCGTTAATTAACTTTTTTTTGTCCACTGGTTCCACGTAACTGAGTTAAGTTACCTTTAAGAAAGAATATTTATTTTAGTGAACTTTAGTTCCATAAAGGTAATGTAATGTTGTTTAGTTCAATCAATGTAACATTCATAATTTAGCTTTAATCAAAGTAGTTATTTAAGTTCAATTATTCTAAAATTGATATTGTTATGTTTAACCAAATAAAAAAACAGTTTCCGTTTTATTGAGTTTATTCAATAGCATTTTTACAGTTTTACAAATTGTCCAGCAATAAAATGATTATCAAAATCCAAATATTGTCTTTATCTGTATCTTCACTTATTACAATAATTTAAATACTGTATGTACAATATACTATTAAATTAATATTAATACAAGTATGAAGTAAATTGAAAACAATAAATGATTTACAAAAATAAGCTTACAAAAACATCATAAAATACACTTTTCAAAATGATACTTTTCATATATTACAAAAAACATTTAAAAATAATATTCTGCCATTAAATGAGTTACAAAAATATACTTAAAAAAATTAAGTCTTCTTTTGTAAACTATGCTGTACCTTCTTTACACTGAAAAAGCAGATAACACTTCAGTTGTTCAAAGAAAGATTACCACTTTAAAGCAATGTAACACAATCAGCATTACATCATAAATTAGACCAACCATCACAGAACATGCAATAGCTACACACATTCATCTCTCAGGGCACCATTTCTGCACATTTGCACCATACACTTTCTTACAACCACTCCCTACATCTAAAAAAACAAACACACACACAAAAAAAACATTGTGCATGAAGTCTGCTTCACACAGGTGAGTGGGCTTGAAAAACCACATGTAGAAGCATTCTTAACATTCTTTGTAAAATTAGCACATCTTGGGTGTATTGCCTCTTCTTGTTGATTTGCTGAATGTGTCCTCAATTGTAAGTCACTTTAGACAAAAGAGTCTGATAAATGTTAATGTAACTACTGTAGATTAATAAGGTGGTGTTGCACATCAAGGTTTGTGCTTCATCATGTCCAGCATCCTAAAAATGTCAAGTAAACAAATAAAAAGTTTACCAACAGATCAAAGGTGAAAGGAGGAAATAGTTTAAGAGGAAAATGCAAAATGTAAAAAAAAGTAAATGGCTTACCGTGTACTCCCTCACAAGGGCTTTGAGGATGCATTCACACCTTTTTTCCACTGGTGATGTTCTAAATGACATGAAATGACAATTAGTAATTTACTAAAAAATTTGTAGTTAAAATTGCTAGTAATTTTTACTGTACATCATTTTAATGTGTGTCTAGGCATCTAAAGGCATAGTACCTGGATTATCCACAGTCTCCTCAACCACATATGGGACAGAGGCTGAGCTGTAAACCTGTGAGGGAGAAAAAAGATGCGAGTGAGCAAAGATTTGTAATAATAAAATTTAATCATATAAATATTTAGCATTTAGAATAATATATTTATAATAATAAAAATGGAAAAAAAACTGCAAACTACTAAACTTAAAAGTTTAAATGTGTTAGATGACCAAACAAATAAGCTTACATTAAATATATCATCATGCTAGATGTCATCCTATTTAAGTGTCACATATGCTTGTGCCAACACCACCTTTTAATTAATATTATGTAAGTTATCAAAACTGGCATTAAAACTTGACAAACTGCTTGACACTCATTTAAAATTAGACTATTTCTTACTACCAACGTTTGCAACTTTATTTTGGGGTTAATATATACCAAGTATAAAATTTCACAGGAATGCAAAAAAACTAGAAATTAATCTGCCTTTAATGTGAAAAAGACACAGGAAACATGACAATTTCATAACAATACTATACACAAACACAACATAGTATTACAAGGAAGTTCATTAGTGATTCAAATGTTGTCACAGCCTCAGTATGAATACATACAAAGTAAAAAAATCTCACCTGCGTCCACATTAAGGAAAGCTTTCTGTGCACGTTCTCAATTTGTACTGTAATCTTCATCTTTTGATTCCCTTATTATGGCGCCGATCTAAACGAGCTGAGAGTGATCGTTGTGGTTTGAATCTTCTTACTTCCTGTGTTGTTTTGAAACTGCGCATGTGCAGATATTGCTCCACCTATTGACCAAAATGCAGTACTGCAGAAGCAACACAACTCCCATGTTAATGGGAGCAACACAATTCATGTTAATTAAGCAAGCTGTTTAAATGTGAAAACTTACTTTTTCTAATTTTTTCCAACATAACACTTTTATTTTTAGTACACAAACATAAGCGAATTGTTTAATTTAAACATAGTTATATTCTTTGGACCAACAAAAGCCAAAATTCATTTTTTTGAGTGTAGTAGTCCAGTCCCACCCCCTCTCCCTGTGTGACGAGGAGTGTGGGAAAAAGAGAAATTAGCAGAAAGAGTAGCATGTGTAGCAGTGTCCTCCGGCCTCAACCAGGTCTCAGTTAGAGCCATGAGATTATAGTCAGAATATGTAGCTATGGAGGTAATAAAATCTGCCTTGTTAACAGCTGATTGACAGTTCCAGAGGCCCACGGAGAGAGAGAGTTGTGAAATAGCAGATACATGTATTGAACGAAGGTTGTGAGGATTACGCCTGCAGCGTACCTCCCGTGTTTTGCGAGTGTTAGTAACAACAGGAATTAGAAAACACATAATAAAAGTGCACTGACAACAAAAGATAAAGTCGGTGTCTTTGCTCGGTGGAGTCGCGCAGGTAGAGTCGATGGTCTTTACACTCGTCGGTCTTCACACGAGGCGGTCTTCACACGAGGCTGCCGCGACCGCTGCCGCGGTGAACTAGTTGTTTATATAACCCCAAAGCACTAACGTTAGCTGATTGAATTCAGCTGGACACGCCTCGAGAGTCAAAACAAGGGCCGAAACTGAGGCGGACGACGCGAAACCGACCGCGTTCGCTACACAAGCTCTTATAGTAACCAAGGAAACAGTGGCTAAACACTTGTAGTATTATACACAACTGAAAGCAAGTTTAAATGTCCTACAACTTTACACAAACAGCTGAAAACAAGTCCTCAAACCATACACAACAACTGAAACAAGTCTTAAATGTACTTACAGGCTGCTGGTCTCGATGTTAAAGTGCTTCTCCTGCCGACTAAGCTAGCGTGCTCACTATATAGTGGTTACCTGGCGTTTGGACACGCCTCGAGAGTCAAAACAAGGGCCGAAACTGAGGCGGACGACGCGAAACCGACCGCGTTCGCTACACAAGCTCTTATAGTAACCAAGGAAACAGTGGCTAAACACTTGTAGTATTATACACAACTGAAAGCAAGTTTAAATGTCCTACAACTTTACACAAACAGCTGAAAACAAGTCCTCAAACCATACACAACAACCGAAACAAGTCTTAAATGTACTTACAGGCTGCTGGTCTCGATGTTAAAGTGCTTCTCCTGCCGACTAAGCTAGCGTGCTCACTATATAGTGGTTACCTGGCGTTTGGACACGCCTCCCGAGTCAAAACAAGGGCCGAAACTGAGGCGGACGACGCGAAACCGACCGCGTTCGCTACACAAGCTCTTATAGTAACCAAGGAAACAGTGGCTAAACACTTGTAGTATTATACACAACTGAAAGCAAGTTTAAATGTCCTACAACTTTACACAAACAGCTGAAAACAAGTCCTCAAACCATACACAACAACCGAAACAAGTCTTAAATGTACTTACAGGCTGCTGGTCTCGATGTTAAAGTGCTTCTCTACTTTTAGAAAATGTAGGATGCAGTGCACTAGCAAAAATGTACTTCATGAGGTCTAGTGCTGTTTTGGAAAAATTACTTTGTTACATTGGTAAAAATGCTTAGTAAAATGGGCTGTATGTACTGGTGTTGAAAAAAAAATTATATTAAGCTTTTTTGCTGTTTCATAAAATGTTTTAAAATGTTTAAGCAGCTATTTTTTTGAGTTTATGCATCTGGTATGAGATTGTGATAGCTTAAAACTTTCATCCTCTAAAAAGGTGACAATGTAATTGTTTTGAATCTTTCAATGTGTGTTTGTGATAAAATGTTAAAGGTATAAAATTACAATTACCGTGCAGTTTGTACTCATGAAAAAAGATGGCTTTTTATTATTTTAAAATGATGTAATGTTCATCATGTAATTCATCCTGTAAAAATGTTGCACACTGGCGTGTCACTCAGTGTTTCTGAACAACTCTGTGTCTACACCACACCACTGAAAATACACATCATATGACCATACACACACACTCTGGCATGCACTGCAGCATATCTACCCAGACGAAAGCTGTGCACATCAAACTGTTCTACCTCTGGATCTATTCTCACTATAATTGTTAAACTATAAGTTAAAGTCATCTTTTTGTCTATATCTAACAACATATTCCCTGACTTTGGTCTTTTGAATCTATTACTTGTTCGCAGGTAATGTATTTTAGCTGAGTGCAAAGATAAGTTAATAATTAATGTAACAACGTTCATTCTGTATATTGACTGATTGCTTGCCTTTATTTCCTATAATGTATAAACTTATTGTATGTTATACTTATATAATGACCATTATTGATTATTATCACTGATATTCAGCAAAAGAGAGGGTATGTTTCGTATTTTCAATTAAAATGAAAGGAGGCAGTAATGTTATAGGCTCTGTTTTGTTATAAATCTGCATAGTGAAGATGACGCTCATATAAATATGTAGCTACATGACACCTTAACATTTCTGCTGTCTGTTAAGTTGCTAATTTCAAAATAAAAATAGCCCTTCCTTGAATCATGTTTTCATTTTATTGTTAAGAAAGTGAAACAACGTAGTCAGGGTGATGTAAATGAGGTTATCCTTTTCTCTTTAAAGATTTACTTGACATGTCCTTTGGAGAGGAGAAGAGGATGCAGGACTGAACTTTGTGTACGCTACTTAATATTGAGAAAAAAGCCCCAATCAGATTGGAAATGAATGTCTGCAGCCCCGTCTCTGTTTTCAGATGTCTCTGTTTTTCCCAATTCCCACTGAGACAGAGTAGCAATGTTTTAGAATGAAAAGAGTCTCTTCCGCATTTTCAAAAAACTCTAAAACTCTAGCGCTCGAGAACTCCAGTGTAGGAGGACGGATGGCCTAACCATAGCAAAACTTATGCCTTTCAAAACTAAAACGTATTAAACAGAGCCTGAGAACGCTAGAGGTCAACCAGGAAGTGAAGGCAGCAGGTAGAAGTGGTAGGCTTTCCCGATTTTGTTACTGTACTTTAACTTTGACGTTTTTTTATTGATGGACGTATGGTGAAGGACATGGAAATGAACAGAGAGACACGCAAAGGGAATGACTACGGACTGCATCATGAACAATGAGCTGGAAATGAACACAATGTGGATAAAAGGAAAGAAAAATATAAAAGAATATATATATATATATATATAAAAGAAAATATATAAAGGAAGCAACGGTAATTGTAAATGTGGATAACGCAAACAATACAAAAGCTGTGAACATTATTAGAGCAGTGACGGAGAAGATTGGGTAAGGGAAAATCCTAGCAGTTAATCCCAGACATGGAAAAGGAAATGAACTGGAAAAGGAAGCTACATATGTTTGATGAATTGATGGAAGGACTATACATTATGGGTGAGACATGTAAAGTTAAATAGTTGCAAAAGAGAGACACTATGTTGTTTCTTTCATGCATTTGCCTGTGTACTTGGATGAGAGCCAGTAGGTAGCGTTGGTAGCGCTGGTAGGTGGCCATCGCGTGCAAGGCGGAAGCAGCCTGGCCCGCAGCCTTGTAAGCTCTAGCTCCGAGAGAGGCAGATAACTTACAGGCTTTGGACGGGAGACGAGGCGGACCCCTCCAAGAAGAGGCGCCACGCGGACAAAGATTGACCGCAATCGCGCACTCGACCTGAGGAATTGCCACATACCCCCTGGCTGCTCCACCATCAAGAGTGGTGAGGGTGGAAGGACACGCATCACTGGCAGAAAAAAGTGCCCTCCAAGACTGCGTGAGCCTACTGTGCACCTCCGGGAAGAAGGGGACGAGAGGCTTCGAAGGCTTCGCCCTCTGGTCCTCTAAGTAACACCCATCTAGTCGATCCGAAGCAGCCCGGTAAAGCACGGCTAACATGTCCATTTCAGGATGCGTTTTGACAGCGCTCACCTGCCCGAGGGGGGCGAGCGGGCCTGGATTCCTGTAGGACAATGAAAGCCCACCCTCCGATGCAGCAGTGGACGTCAGGTCCCCGGTGTCATCGAACGTAAGGGCTACCATCTGTTTAGACGGATCTCTTCCTCCGCTCGAAGCTTGGATGGAGCGCTTGGAGGAGCAGGAAGTCCGCGGGCCCGGAGGCGACGGATTCTCCCACTGGAACCCTCAGATCTGCCCGAGGGCCCGCTGCAGTGCAGGGGACAGTTGGGGTGGTTTGCCCTTTTGCAAAGGCTAGCCGCGATCTTAACTGCTAAACAGTCATGGCATCGCAATGACAACATGAACTACCCGCGAGCATTGCATTAACATGCTGGACCTCCAGAGATGCAATGCAGTGCTCGTGCCCATCATCCGGGGACAGGAAACCACCGCACCCAGAAATGCATGGTCGGAGCGACATCCTGAAAAGGTCGTGCTGCACGACTGAGTTGCTCTTTTTGTGAAGTTGCAACTTTATACTCACGGCTCTGGAGGACCGGACCCAAAGAACGCCAGCCAAGGGAGAAACCCAGCTCGACTGTCTGCCACTGCGTGTACACACTCTGGACCAGGAGAATGCTCTCGTTCGCTCAAAATTGCTGGATCACAGCAGGAGGAACCTTCATCGACTCTCTCTGAAGGCTGTAATAGTCTCTGAAGCGAAAAGGATGGCGTTTCCTTGCTTTCCCTGTGCTTATATGCGGAGCTAATTGCAATAAGGCACACATTCACAAGCTTACGCAGCCATCTCATTTGGCATTTCATTGGCCCGTTATATACTCCTTCAGACAATTGGCTTTCTGAAACGAAATCCCCCTATTTCGTGGATTAAAATCCACTAATAGCATTGAAGTTCCCCATCCGAAGGGGTACTGTTGAACACACTGGAAAAAATTACCCTGTGGACATTTTTTTTTAAAATGGTGTTTTATATAACAAAGGAGATGGGCGGTCAGAGAGAGGGGTCTCTGTTTTATTAAAGAATGAAGTTTATGAAACAAGCTCAATTCTATACAAAGACAATGCGTGGAAATGTATGATATCTATAAGACATTATGGAAGAGAACTAATTTTAATCAATGTACATGCACAAAGGAAAAGGAAAGTTAAGGAGTTTTTTATATTTTAAGAGATATTATTTATAAACTTAAGGAAATAATAATTGATGGAAGATTTTAATACAGTTTTTAGTAAACAAGATATAGCAGATGGGATGGCTTTTAAAACAGATATGGAAAAAAGAATTTAAAAACTTGATGGAAGCAGATGATTGATAAGTGGAGGGAAAGAAATGAAAAAGAAAAGGAATTTTCAAGATAAATAGTTGGACAGTTTGTTTGCAAGTCCAAAATAGACCAGGAATTAATAACAGATGTTTTAAAAAATAAAAATTACATTGTAAAAATAAAAATAATTCTAGTAAAAAAATAAATAAATTACAAGAAAAAAAAGAAAAAGAAATGTTTAAAGAAGACAAGAGGATTATGTGGGAGAATGTAAAATATTTAATCAAAAAGTATACAAAGTCATTGCAAACTTATACACCGATGCAAAAAGCAGAAGAAAAAAAGAAATAAATGAAGAAATCTGGGGGAAAAACACAAAAATAAGGGAGCAAGATTAAGAAATAAAGCAAAATATATGGTGGAAGAAGAAAACCGCACAAAGCTCTGAAAAAAGACAAGGAACAGCTGACATGATTAAAGAGATAAAAAGGGAAAATGGAGAAATTGTAAAAGAAAAAGAAAATATCTTAATGTACGAAACTTGCAGATTCGTCTAGCTCAGAAGGTTTAGAGTAATCTGTTGAAAAACCCAGGAATAAATGATTTAGGAAAATAGTTTTATATCTGTTTTATTGAATTTTTCATTTAAATTTTAAAGGAGGTTTTGTTTTCAAAGAAATTTATAAAAGGAATAAATAAATGACATGATGAGAATTGGTTTAATGAAATTAATACATAAAAAAGCCACAATGTTAAACACTGATTTTAAAAGATTTTAGCAAATAGGCTAAAAGAAACAGTATCAAGCATAATTCAAACAAATCAGTCATACAGTATAAAAAGTAAAGACATCGCAGACATTAATATGAATATAAGATACAATATGGCCCATGAGATATGAGGAAGATGGATACATTATTAGTATAGGTTTTGAGAAAGCTTTTCACAGGGTAGAACATGACATTTTATTTGATATTTTAAAAGCTTTAAACATTGGAAAAAATTTTATCAAATGGGTCATGATTTTATACAAAAAGGCCTTGACAAAAATAAAGTGCAATGGCTTTTTTTTTAAAGTTTCCAGATCAATAAGACAAGGGTGTCCCCTTTCATCTCTTTTATACTCAGAACTCAGTTTCAGAACCACTTGGATTAACTCTAAAAGTAAATGTAAGACTAAAATTGAGGAAAGTGAAGTTAAACTACTTCAATATGCTGATTACACAACACTAATTGTAAAAGGAAGGAAAGTATTTAGAGAAGCAATAAAGATGATAAACAATTTTTTGTAAAGGATCAGGAAATAAAATTAGTGAGGGAGAAACTGTATATGAGATTTGGCAATACAACAATTTTTAACAGAGAAAATAAGGATGTTAGGAGTTTTAATGGGGAAAATGGTAAAAATAAGAGATGAAATGTGGTAACAACTAATGACAGAAATAGAAAGAAGGTTAAATTTCTGGAAATTGTAAACTTTCAATTTGAAGGAAAAAATCTTGATTTTTAAATGTTTTAATGGAGTCTACATTATGGTACATCTTATATGTGTCAGACATGCATTTACAGACAAAAAAGAGGTTGAAAAAATGTTTCCCAATTTTTGAGCGATGGGAAACCTGCTAGATTAGCATACAACACAATTATAGGAGAGGTAGAAAAGCGAGTAGTTCAAAATACCCACAATTTAAAGTCAAACAAAATGGAAAAATACAGCTAAACATTTTTTTAAGCAACAGTGGGGATTTTATTATAGGAGATGCAACTTTATGGATGAGGATAAAAATATGGATGGCAGAAAAATTGCCTGAATCTAATAGAGAAGTGTTAAGTGCTTGGGGTAAAATTGTAATGAGTGTTGTTTATGATCCTCAAAGAAGAGAAAACATTTAAAATCACCCCCTGTTCTTAAACACCAATATTTTCAAATAAAGCAAAGAATAGTTTTTTAAAAAGTGGTTGAAACTTAGAACAATGAGGGTGAGAGATGTATTATGTGAGATAAAAAAAGGCTTTATTACCAATGCAATTTGTAATTGATGCCATGGATGAAGCAAAAGAATACAGTACAGTAGAGATAACAAACAAACTAATATGAAACTGTTAACACCCTATATAGCTGTGAAATGGTTAAAAATAGTAAAATGTGGAGAAGAAGAGCTTAAAGAAGAAAAATTTTATATGAAAATTAAAGAAAACTGGTAGAATTTTAAAGAGTGTAGTATAAAGTTGTTTTATTGTTTTTTAGATGTGTTTTAAAGTACCGATTGTAAATGAATACTGGATAGGAAAATTCCAAAATCTAAATAAAGAATGTCTGTGTGTGGAAACCAAACTGGAATGTCTAGATTATAATCATTCATTTTCTTTTTGGCTTAGTCTCTTTATTATCAGGGGTTGCCACAGCGGAATGAACTGCCAACTTATCCAGTATACGTTTTGTACAGCGGATGCCCTTCCAGCTGCAACCCAACACTGGGAAACACCCATACACAATATTTTACACACTATGGCTAATTTAGCTTATTCAATTTACTTGTACCACATGTCTTTAGACTTGTGGGGGAAACCGGAGCATCTGGAGTAAACCCATGCAAACACGGGGTAAACATTCAAACTCTGCACAGAAATGTCAAACAGCAAGTTTCTTGCTGTGGGCCGATAATGCTATACACTGCGCCACTGTGACGCCCCCTTTAGAATGTTATATCAGACATAACACTATATTTACAGAATGTGTTTTAAAGAAAGTAGGGATGAAACAGAATGATTTGAGTAAAGCTTGTTATGTGAAAGATGAATGAGTGTTACATCTGTTTCTATACTGCAATTAAGTGAAAGAGATTTTAGAAAAAATCAAAGAATTAATCAAAGAAGTATGTGAACACTGGAATGAGAATGTTATAGAGTGGGACAAAGTGTGGATGGTTGGGAAACAAAAAGCAAAATTAAAAAATGCAGAAATCTTTGGTGATTTTAGTGAAAAGGGCAATATGGAAAAGAATCACAGTGAAAAAAATATTGTTAGATGTTTGGTGTATTTTCAAGGGAAAAGTGAAAGGATACATTTAAAAGCTATTTTATTTTATTAGGTGAAAACAGGTTGGCATATTTTTATGTTTTTACACCAAAGGTTTTGTCATGTTTTATCTACTATTCAACTCTCTATTTAACTTTTTACCACACCGTTTTTACAATGTACGATATTGTACAAACGGTGTGATAATATTGCATTTTTGAGATGTGCAATCTCAGCTTGCGTCATTAAGGCTGCATTCAAATACTATACTAGTGAGCAGGGTTGGCCCTGGTTAGTACTTTGGATGGGAGACCACCTGTAAATACCAGGTGCTGTAAGCTTTTGGTTCTCCTTCATTTGTCAGCTAATACACTTCTCCATGTCCCAGCTAGTATCTACTTAAATTTTATTTCTTCTTTACTTGCATTTCTTTTTGACTTCTGTCTGTTTCAGAGCAGCAAGGGACAGCCCAGCTGCGTCGTTCTTTCCTATGTCCTCCAGAGGGCGATGGGGAGGCTTTTTCTCCCCCCTCAATAGCAACACGCAGTGAAACTTTTACTGTAAGTGCCACACGCTTCTCAACTTCAGCTATAGCTGCAGTATTTTACTGAAATAAAAGCTTTATGTATTATTTAGCACCTAATAAATACAAGAGTAATGATACAGCTGTCCTGGGCATAAAGACAGTTGTATTTACTTTTGTGATTTAAACGTCACAATAAAAAAATATATATTTTTCAGTTTTATAATTGTGTCATGTGCCCCTTCATTGTCTTAAGTCCTGTGTGTGTGTGTGTGTGTGTATATATATATATATATATATATATATATATATATATATATATATATATATATATATATATATATATATATATATATATACACATATATATTCATTCATTCATTCATTCATTTTCTTGTCCGGGGTCGCCACAGCGGAATGAACCGCCAACTTATCCAGCACGTTTTTACGCAGCGGATCCCCTTTCAGCCGCAACCCATCTCTGGGAAACATCCACACACACACTCATACACTATGGACAATTTAGTCTACCCAATTCGCCTGTACCGCATGTCTTTGGACTGTGGGGGAAACAGGAGCACCCGGAGGAAACCCACGCGAAGGCAGGGAGAACATGCAAACTCCACACAGAAATGCCCACTGAGCCGAGATTCGAACCAGCGACCTTGCTGTGAGGCGACACACTACCTACTGCGCCACTGCCTCACCCTATATATATTACTTTATTAAGTACACCTTTCCAACTGCTTGTTAATGCAATTTTCTAGTTAGCTAGTCACATGACAGCATTTTAATGGACTTAGGCATGTAGACATGCTCAAGACTATCTGCTGCAGTTCAAATATCCAGAGACCAGCATATCAGTGGGCACAAATGCCTTGTTGATGCCAGAGGTCAGAGGACAGGGGCCAGAGTGATTCGAGCTGATAAAAAGACAACAGTACTCAAATAACCTCTCGTTACAACCAAGGTATGCAGAAGAGCTTCTCTGAACGCACAACATGTTGAACTTTGAAGGGGATTGGCTACAGCAGCAGAAGACCACACTGGGTGCCACTCCTGTCAGCTAAGAACAGGAAACTGAGGTTACAATTCACACAGGAGAATAAAATAGAAGAATAGAAAAACGTCACCTGATCTGATGAGTCTCTATTACTGCTGCGACATTTGGTAGGTATAGGGTCAAGATTTGGCATGGATCCATCCTGCCTTGAATCGATGATGGTGTGGGGGGTATTTACCAATTGACCTCGTGTCAGTGCCACAGCCATTTTTGTTGCTAACCATGTCCATTCCTTTATGACCACAGTGTACCCATCTTTTGATAGCTGATAACGCACCATTTCAAAACATAAATCTGTTTTGTTTAAATGCAACAAAAATTATTATCTACATTCACAAAGAAATTAATAAAAATATTCATTTTAAAAAGGGGCTGTACTCATTTATGCTGAGCACTGTATTCGTATTGTTTTTATTAATCATTAATCTTTTTTTCTATCTCTCTTATCTATATCCCCGATATTTAAATCTGAAGTGGATATATACAGTATGAACATATATAAAATGATTGCTAATACAATTAAACATGCTTCTTTTTAATTCTAATAGATAAAAAATATATGTAAATAGCCAAGAGCATGGAGTGACTGAAAAATCACATTATTTTATTGTAGCATTGACAATGAAACCAACATAAATCACTAGGATTGGTCTTAGTCTGGTTGTCAGCATGCTCTGAAGCTGCAAAGAATTTCATGCAACTATAAGTTAAGGCAAAATTT